>NW_023270426.1:49106538-49212131 GCF_011800145.1 Mirounga leonina | reverse complement strand
ATTCCCACCTGCAACACCACCACCTGATGCAGAGGGGGTTGCCACTTAGATGCACCATGTGCTTTCTAGGTGACCTCTGTGCTCATCAGCTGTCATCTCCTTCCATTTTTTAAGTATTTTACCAGAAATATACCTTTCAAAAATTAAGTGTAACAATTGTGTGTTACTTTGAGTTTAATGTAATAATTAGAATGTCTACCTCTATTTTTTCTGTTTGTCTAAGTGAAAACGGTGCTAGAGTTTAGTTGGGAGAAGCTTCAGGCAATAATATTAATTAAAATGGATGTAAGGTTTCTGTCACTGAATCCTTGAAATGTTATCATCAGAAAGGTCCAAATAGTTCCTTTTTATATTTTTTATTTTTTATTCACTTTAAGTGAGCAAAACCTTTTAAGCAGGCAGTGGTGCCTTCTTTACTCATTATTTCATTGTAACTCTTCTATTTTTCTTCATTTTCACCCGAGCTCTTTGACATTGTTGAATTCTCTCCTATAGTTTTCATGATTCATTCAGTAAAAGAAGTCACTCTTTGTGTTACATTTTTGTACAAAGGAATAAAACAATTCCTAACAGATGCATATGGTAGTGGTTTATAAGCAACCAAAGTAGTTAAAGTGACTTGACTTTAGAAACCACTTTTTCTTTTTTAAGATTTTATTTATTTTATTTATTTGACAGAGAGAGAGAGACAGCGAGAGAGGGAACACAAGCAGGGGCAGTGGGAGAGGGAGAAGCAGGCTCCCCGCCAAGCAGGGAGCCCGATGCGGGGCTCGATCCCAGGACCCTAAGATCATGACCTGAGCCGAAGGCAGTCGCTTAACCGACTGAGGCACCCAGGCGCCCCTAGAACCCCCTTTTAATACACTTTTAAAAATAATTTGGTAATTAAGACACCATTTAATGAATGCAGAGTGTCCTGATTTTTATTTAATTACTTTGTCAAGTCAATATATTGGCTAGGAGTTCTAGAATATCCCAATTTGTGTTCTTTTTTTAATGCTTAAAATCCAGCATTTTTTACCTAGTTAAAAAATTAGTTTAAGAAATGTCAAGCAGCTGATAAATGAATTGTCTGAAGGTTGAAAATGTTAGCCAAAGGTTAAAACAGTAGAACAGTATTAACATTTCTTTGAGCTGGCATAATGAGTTGATGAGTTGACCTTTTGTTGGCCTATGTAGAATAGAAGAAATAAATATAATAAATTTCATAGTATGGCCTTAACACAGATATAAAATATGAATCTATACCATTGCCTCAGTACTAGCCACAGGCTTTTCTTTTCTTAGGCAAACTTTTAGGACTGTAATGTTTTATTCATTTTGTTGGTATTTTATTGAATACCCTCAGGATATAGAGTTCTTTCCCATGCAGTAACACCACCTAGTTTCTTTTATCAATAGATTACAGTAGTGTTACAGAGTATGATATATCTTAATTAGTCCTCCAAAAACATCTTAAGAATACAACAAAGAACAAATACTATATTTTAATGTTTTTTGTGAAATGAGGGAAGACATTTATTTAATAAGCACATATGCATATGTTAAGGAGTCCAACAGCTTTCTTATTTGTCACCAGTCTGTTTTCCTTTTTGTCTATAATATGTCCATAGTATGACTTTGGTTTGGATTTTCTCCTGCCTTTACCATGAAACTGGATTTGTTACAAGAGTATTAGGAATAATGTGCCATGCCATTTTTCTCAAAGAGACCAAGTACATAAGAGATTTAAAACACACACACACACACACACACACAAGCCTTAGGGTTTCTGCACTATATTCAGTGACTTTATGTTAATAATTCACAATTTTGAGCTCAGCTAATATTTTATTAGTTACTGGACAACTGTCATATCAAAGTCAATGGAAGCCTGTGTGATATCTTTTTCATTATTAATGGCTGGTGTAATAGAGCCCATGTTTTTCAGCCGTTTCTGTATAACGCTTTTATGTGTATAGCATTGATCCAGAGGTAGCATCCAAATACATAAACTTCCCCAATGTAGTAGGCTTCAAATAATATAAATCCATTATATAAATAATTTTATGCTGATCACTTTGCTCTTGAAGCATTCATATAATAAAACATGCCATTGATCATGAGCTGTCCTCCAGAATTAGCGTGGTACTAAGCTCACAGTTAATTATCTTAAGACTGAAGATGGTACCAACCTGTGTCAAAGAGTGCTATCAACAAGACGTCTTGAAAATTGTCACTTTGTCCAATGAAATACAAGGATACATGATGTAGAGAGATCTAAATCATGAATGCCATCATGTTTTGGAGATGACCGCATTTGGTACCTATGTGTCAGCTACAAATAATATTGAGACCAAACCCCAATATATCTGTGGCACAGAAGAAAGCATTAAGGAGTCACTAAAGTACATGACTAAGCAGTGTGACTGACAGAGCTGTGAACTGATAAGGTGTAGCTTTAGGAGAAATATAAGAAAAATATCATTGCAGTTACTTGCTCTACAATAAAGCCTGTTTGCTAAAGATTTAGGCAGCAAGTCTTCTGGTACTTGTGGAGCATCCTGATAAATTTTAGGTTTATAAACAAATGAAATTCAAATTGGAATCAGCAAACCAACATACATACCACTAGCAAACCAATAACGTTTTAAAATCAGCATCAAACAATTACTCTCTAACAATCCTGATCTTCATTGAACCTGTGAGACATAAATATACTTCTTCATATATTAAGCTTATTGAATTATTATTTGTCCCATCTGTACCATCATTTCTGTCATGGTTAGCATTAAATGGCAAACCATACTTACCAATAAGCCCTTTGATAGTCATAGTCTACAGGATTAGAGTATCCTTGCTAAAATATAACTACGGTCTTATTAAGATACATAAAGGTAAATATAAAGCTGCTGTACAGTATGCAGTTATACTGAAGACTTTGAGCAAGGTGGAAATTAAAAGTGGATGGTTTCTGTGTAAATATATAATATATACTTTATACTAATATTTAGCACTAATATTACATATTAGTATAAATATTATATTTATTATATATGTTACATATATATTATACTATATATTTAAGATCCCTCATTATTCTAATGTATAGCCAAACTTTGGAATCATAAGCGGAATAAAACGTTGTTGATCTTGAGTTTCATCCTTGTCAACTGAAAAGTACAAGTATTGTCTATTGATACAGTTATTTCCCATTCTTGCTTAGTTGACAGATGAAGCTTTGGAAATTCTAAACCTATAAGATACCATTTTATTACTTGTTTTCTTATGATCTAATCTGCTACTAAATTTTCTTCCAATAATTCTTCAAATAATGCAATTAGACTTACTACTTTAGTTCCTATAATGCCAGTTGTCTTGGTTAATTTCTGAATACAAATTGATTTCTTCTTTCAACTTTGCTTTAATTTGCATTTTTAAATTTTGGATTTTTATTTCCACTTGAAATCTGGAACATGGTTTAAAATTTATGTTTTATATCTAGAATAAATATTCCATAGTTTTAAGTACATAATCTCTTAAAAGCACCCAGAGAGTCCTTTATAGTTGTTCCAAACAGGATTACATTTATTTCCTTCTCACCTTCAGTACCTATAAAGACAATATCGTAAAACATGAAGTGATGTATTTCTGAAAAAGATAGAAATACATGCAGAATTAAGTTATGGAAAAGAAAGCCTTCAAGCAGAATAGTGAAATTACTTTATAATTTGCTTTAATATTCTTAGTTTGAAATTGTTCTTGTAAGCCATCATTAAATTTGACTGTTTTAACCACACTACAAACATTATATAAGTTTTCAGGGTTGAGTTTACCTCTTTTTCACATCCTCCATGTTTTCATGTCTAAATTGTCTTACTTCCTAGAATCTCTTGAGCCTGAGGGATCCATTACTGTTTCAATGGGTATTGACTTTTGTGATTCCACTCAGACTGCCAGTTTCCAGTTGTGGTGAGTTCAATTGTTCTCCTGTATTTTATATTACCTGTAAAGGATAGCAGATCAAAAGCTAGGCTTTCAACAGCTTTTCTCTTTGAGAGACAAAACATTTAAACAAATGTGCTTTTCTTTGGCAATGATTAGACTACAATGGAATAGTTGTACAAATTGTAGCATATGTATTTTTAGTATTTGTTGCACAACTAGCTATTACAGTCAGCCATATATGATTGAAATTCACAGTTAAAGTAAGAAGCTACTGCTGAATGATTTTTTAAATTATTAACTCTGCAGTTTTAAAAAATTCATGAGCAAATTCAGGAGAAATTAAAAATTTTAGTAATATTGAATAGCCCAGAGAAGATATCTTTTCAAATATCCTTTATGTTATCTTGAGCCTCTTAAGTAGAGAAGTATTGATTCTGTCAGTACCTAAAACCCATACATTTTCCCCCTTTTTACTTTATTTTTCCCCTTTTTACTTTAATTTACAAACTGCCTCTGATAAAACTTGAAAGAGAACATTTATGCAGTTGGCAAAGGTTTCATGGGTGAATACTGTTCAAAAGAACCTTTCTCGGATTGGATTTTATTATTGTTATCATTTTCATGTAATGTTTTATACATTTCTAATGAAGTCCAGAAATTATTAGCAAATTAATACAAAGCCATATTCATCCATCTTTAAGAATTATCTTTGAACTCTTACATTTTTCTGATCTAGGATCTGATGTGTTACTTTGATTTGAAGTTGCTTTGTTTTTATTCTAACAAGTATTTAAACATTTTATTTATCTAAATTTTAGTTAGCTTACAACAGAATTTGTTATGATAAAAATCACCGAGTTTAGGCAATAGACATTTTTAAATAAATTTATGGGTTAAATATAGTGAACTTTTCTTTTGCATGTACCTGTTCAGTTTACCAGTAATTCAGGACTAATATTGTACCATTTATTGCTGAGAACCTGCAATGATGAATATAAACAATGTAGCATAACACATTGATTTTATGCAGATCATCACCTTTATGTTTTGGGAGGTCTGCTATGTTAGTGATATATAAAAACTGATTACTTTTCCCAGCATTGCCTAGTAATTGTTTATTATTTTTCTATTAGACAAACAACACAGATCAATATTACTGAGCACAAGACTATGAGTAACATCACTCTAAATAGATTTGCCTCCAACACCAGAGGTATATTCATTTTCGTGATTTCAACAATGTGAGCCCAATGACAAAGCTCATGCACCAAGTTAGGGCAAAATTAAGAACTAAAAAAATTATTTTTTTGTTATCAAGTTATATAAAGAACCTGCTATATTTCTATATAATGAGGTGGGGGTTCTTAAATATATTTTCATTACAGGGATTTCCTCTGTAGTTCCATTGAACAAGATTTGCATTTTATCTTTGATAATAAACTACGTCCCTTTAGGGATAAGTATGTAGGTAGTATTTGATTTTTTGTCCTACATTGAGGAGTGTATGTGAACAATTTTTTCTCAATTTCTTTTAAACTAATTTTAGGAAAATGATGAATTTATGTTACATAGAAAATAGCCTTAGCTATTATAAGCACTTATATTAATATGTTTTTCTGTTGTAAATGTATAAATTATTTTAGATTTTATTGAATGCATAAGCATACTAGATCAAAAATTATTTTTTTGTAGGTTCCAAAAAGAACACTTTGTCTTGCATCAAATGTAATTGATCCTGAAGCAATGTAATCACAATTACTCACTTTCTTAATTGGCCTGCCCAAAATCAGAAAATGGAAACCGATCGACAGTGTTTAAATCAATAGCTTCATAGTAGTGCTAGTGGGGGTAGGGAGATAGCAGTAATGGGTAGATCAATTGGTCTTAGATGCCAATCACTGACTGTGCCTTTTGCATAGTAAATAGCACTTTTTGCTTAGTGATGTGCTGTATTAGTCTTGGTAGCTCAATAAAAAGGGAAAAAAAGCAAGAATGGCTGATATTGAATTTTTTCCTCGAAATACATTATACAAATCAATAGGTAAAATTATGGGTAATAAGAACATATTTGGTAAGAAGCCTTCAGAAATGCTGAGAACATGGACTGTAAGCCTTTCAGATACACTTGTATTTATTAAAAGAAAAGAAACAGGAGTAAAATGATTCTACTTTAGTCTCTAGATTAATTCTGTATCATTATAGTTATATGATACATATATATAGATAGAACTATTATATGTAGTTATATGAATACTTGATAAGTATTAATGTTTCTTTTTTTGCTTTGCATTTTAAATGGTCATCAAATTGAGTCCTTGATTAAATTTATTGAGATTTAAAATGTGTATAATATACGTAAATGTATCTCTCTAAATGTAGATGTAGTGCATAAACAGGTCTCATGGAGATACTAATGTGGTAACTGGTATGAAAAATAGTATGTCTTGGATCAAATTAGAGGGCTGAGCACTAGCATCCACCCCTCTTTTTTGCCCCAAATCTACTAAAAAGACAGAAACACATTCTTTAAAAGAGAATGGGTACTAAAAAGAAAATGAAACAATGTCATTAGCTCACCAGAAATTGTGAAGAATTGTTGGCATTTAGAAAGCAAATGGGAGCATATAAACAATAACAGAGAAAATTAAAACCACAGAGCAAAACACTCACCCAAGAAAACAATGGTAAGAACAAATCTAGCAGAATATCAAGCACAAAGTGAACAAGTGAAAAGAAAAGTTAAAGCAAGACAGTCATCGGGAAATCGAAGAACTACTTCCAATCCCCAGTTCTCCAGCCTTACCCTAGCAGCAGGCAACATTCACATTTAGTCAGAGATCTAAAAATTACACTGTAAGGAAAACTACTTTCCTGGAAGGATTTTTGGTGCTGATGTGGGGGTCTAAAACAACAGCAGAGTTTGAGTTTGTGGGAAGGAGGCAAGGATGATCAAAGATGAAATAAAATGCAGTTCTATCCAAGAGAGTAATATTCTCAGTTCTCTACCACTAGAGCAAGTCACTCTTAAACCTGTTGTTGGAGAGAGAAGGCCATTGCCTGTCTGCCTCCCAACTTCATATCCGTGTAACCAGTCATATCTCACCCACAAGGAAACATAAGTTAGCCCACCAGAGAAGTGGAAACCCACAGTAGTAGTACTATGTATCAAACAATTGCAGTGTACTAGGCATTTTTCTAAACACTTGTGTTAATTTATTTAATTCTCAGAACAGCCCCATGAGATAAGTATTACTATCCCATTTTAGAGGTGAATAAACTGAGGCACAGTAAGAGTAAGAAACTTGTCTAACATATAGCTAATAGGGGCACCTGGGTGGCTCAGTTGGTTAAGTGTCTGCCTTCCGTTCAGGCCCTGATCCCAGGGTCCTGGAATTGAGCCCCGCATTGAGCCCGCTTCTCCCTCACTCTATTCCTCCCCCCCCCCACTTGTGTTCTGTCTCTCTCTCTCTCAAATAAGTAAAGTAAAATCTTTTAAATAAATTTCTCTTTAAAAAAATTAATAAATAACATATAGGTAATAGATAGCAGACTTGCTCTGTGTGTTAATTAAACCAGTCCTTCATTATGAATATAAATGCACTAAGCTTAGAAGAACCAGACTTTTGAGGGGAAGCATCAGTTTGAAAGGGAAGGCTCAAGGTCATTATAAAGAGTCACCATGAAGGGATTAGACAATTTGAGAAAGAGAAGAGATAGCTTTAAAAATGAAAACTAATCTAAGAGAACACTACATCTGTAAAGCAAGAACATACTGCTTGTTTTGAAAAAGGAGCAATTAGAAAATTTTAAATATATTCTTGGAAATTTAAAAACATAGTGCCAAAAGAAATTCATTAGATGCATAATAGAAAGCACACAGCTGAGTACTAATTCAGTGTTCTGAAAGAGCAAGTCAGTGAAATCAACTGGAATAGAGAGCAAAAAGACATGGAAACCATGCAAGAAAGGTTAAAAGAATTGATTTGTCTAATAAATCTAGAAGGAAAGAAAATAATAGAGGGAAGAAATAATGCATAAAATATAGAAGAAAAATTTTCCCAAACAAAAGAAATGCACAAGCCTTCAGACTGAAAAGACCCATCAAAGGTCAAGCAGGATGAATGTGATCAATAATCAGAAAGACCATATTCTGATGAAATATTTGATAAGGAGCAAACCACAGTAGTATCTTTCAGAATGGAAAAAAAAAAGCAACTTACCTGAAAAAGAACAAGATTGTGAAGGGAATTTGATTTCTCATCAATATTGTCATCATTTCTGGTGGTTAGAAGGCCAAGAACATGACCTTTAAAATTTTAAGGAAACCAAATAGGCATTTTTTCAGACAAGCAGATTCTGTCAGTTTACCACCCACAGACCCTTTCTTTGAAAGGATTACTCAAATATATGCTGTAGTAAAAACCTTTGTTTAATCTGAAACAGAGAAAAACCCAGAGCCCAAGAAGTAGTAATGGACAAAGAATTCTGCCTGTAAAACCTGTCAATGTGTAAAATAATCATTCACACAAAATGTAGAAAATAAATTTTAATAATAAACCGGAACCAAAATCCCAACATGGACAAGTTTGAGAAGGAATGATGATGTTTGGCAAAAGCATTGATTGATGGCAAAAAGAAGCTTAAATATGATTTAAAATATTAAAGCTACCCTCTAAAATAATGGGAATATGAGCTGTAATAACCCCAAATGACTAGAGGTAAGAAGAAAAGGAGGGATTAAAACTTGATCAGTTTAACAGAGAAGAAAAAAGCATGGTAAATAGAAAACAGAGTAATGTGGCTGGAAGGGGCCACACACATACCACACGTACTAGTTACCATGATTCATATCAGTAGGGTAAATTCCATTTACATTAAATATGTAAAAACAAAATTCAACATAATGCTATTATAAATAAGCATAAGAACCCCACCTTAAAAGAGAATGACAGAGGGGCACCTGGGTGGCTCAGTTGGTTACTGGGTGGTTAAGCGTCCAACTCTTGATTTCACCTTAAATCATGTTCTCAGGGTCATGAGATCAAGGCATGCGTTGGGCTCCACACTCAGCATGGAGTCTGCTTGGAATTCTCTGTCTCCCTCTCCATCTGCTCCCCTCCCCTTTAAATCAATAAATCAATAAATCAATCTTTAAAAAAAAGAATGAAAGAAAAATTGAGGATAACAAGATGAAATATGTGTGTATGTTTATTATCAGAAAGATGATAAAAAGAAAATAGGGCAATACTAACACTAAAAAAATTTTAAAAGCATTTCATATTTAGAAAGTGTCCTATTCATTGCAGTCCTCTACAAGAGTATAAGTTACAAACTTTTTAGTAACATAGCTTTATAATAAATAAAGCAAAAAGTAATGAAATTCTAGGAGAAATTGACAAAACCATTTGTTAACAAATCAAAGAGGAAGATAGATATTTAGATAAACATTCAGGTAAATATAGATATATACATAACTTCACAAAATTTCAGTAATTCAGTTATCTGACTTGATCTAAGATACGTGTATTTTTTTTTCCTGACTACAAAAAATACACATTTTTTTAAAAAGGATAGAATGATAAAAAAAAATCAGAAAAACTTCAGGGTAATATGATTAAAGATTAAAAAAAGGCGTAAGGGGGCGCCTGGGTGGCTCAGTCGTTAAGCGTCTGCCTTCGGCTCAGGTCATGATCCCAGGATCCTGGGATCAAGCCCTGCAACCGGCTCCCTGCTCCGCAAGAAGCCTGCTTCTCCCTCTCCCACTCCCTCTGTTTGTGTTCCCTCTCTCATGTGTCTCTCTCTGTCAAATAAATAAATAAAATCTAAAAAAAAAAGAGTAGGGCCATACCTTTAAAAAAATAAATAAATAAATAAAGACATAAGATTAGAAAAGAGGAAGGTGATAAAAAACAAGATCTTCTGAATTACAAAATAATACTACACTCTATTATTCTATAGAATTATATTCTATACCAGTGGATTGAAATATTTAGATGAAATGAATGGTTTCCTAGAAAAAATGTTAGGAATAAAATTGATTAAATTGTACCAGAACTTCAGAAGAGATAATCTCTATATTATTTAAACTTTTCTAGATCAGAGAAAAACAAGGAAAATATCCATGTCATTCTATAAAGCTCAGCATCACCCCGATTTTATTTTATTTTATTTTTTAAAGATTTTATTTGTTTATTATTTATTTGAGAGAGAGAGAGAGCTAGCACAAGCGGGTGGGAGGGCAGTGAGAGGGAGAGGGAGAAGCAGACTCCCCACTGAGCAGGGATCCCCATGTGGGGCTCAGTCCCAGGACTTTGAGATCATGACTAGAGCTGAGGGCAGACACTTAACCAACTGAGCCACCCAGATGCCCCCACCCCGATTTTAAAGCCTGAAAGGATAGCACATGAGTGTACATACCACTTGGTGTTGTAAATTCAAACCACTTCTGGCCTTACAAATTACCTATTACCACATGAAATAGCAGAAGCATTCTCTTTTAAGTCAGAGAAACAAAGGAAGGTTACCCATTTTCAACACTATTTCACATTATATGGAAGTTCTAGCTAATATAGAAAGACAAGTAAAAACAGAAGTAGAAATCCTAGAAAGGAAGAGATTGAATTATTATTTTTATCCAGTATAGTTATCAAACTAGAAAGTCTTAGAATCAACAGAAAATCTAATTAATGAGTTTAGAAAGGTGGTACAAATCATTAAATGGAAATTATTAACATTTCTATATAACAGGAATGACCAGTTTTAAAACATTACGAATAAAATTATTCTATTTATAAGAACAGCAAACGGAATAAATTAACAAGAAATACGTATGTAGAAATTAAAAAAAAAATACCTGAAACTTTCCTGAAGGGCATGAAAAAAAGATATAAGTAAAAATAATACATATACTATGTTCCTAAATGGGAGACAGTACTGTTCCTTCAAATTAATCTTCAACGTTAGCGTGATTGTAGGCAAAATTCCAGTAGGGCTTTTTCAGGGAACTTGACAAATTTTTAAAATTCAACTGGAAAAGAAAATGTCATAAATCATAAAAAATTATAAAAGTATTCAAATGTAATACACACAGATGTTTTCATACTCTTTGGGGGCAAATGTCTTAAGTAAAATACAATACTCGGAACAATAAAGAGAAAAATGATCAGGTTTACCTCTTAAAATTTTAAACTTCCCTACAAAGAAGAAAAAATAGATACCATAACAGGTGAGAGATGGTGAGAAAGTATTGCAGCATGTGTAGCAGACAAAAGTTTAATAACCAGAATATGTAAGGAACTCTCATAATCAATGTAAAGGAATTCAATAAAAAGGTAGAGAAAGGCTAAGGACAGGCAGTTTACAAGAAAAGAAATGCAAATGGCCAGTAAACATAAGATGTTCAGCATCACTAGTAGCAGAGAAATCAAAATTAAAACATTTCACCAGTCAGATTGGCAAAGTTTTTAAATAAGTTTAGTATCTGACATTGACAAGGTAAAGACATGTATTGTAGTATACTGTTTATGGGACTTTAATTGACACCAGCTTTTTTAGGGCAGTGGCACCACCAAAATGCTAAATGTTCATACTCTTCTACTTAATGTCCTTTTCAGGGTTATCAGGCCTAGGGAAATATTGATGCTTGTGCAGAAGAAAACAGATCTAGCCAAGGATGTTAAGCATTTGTTTACAGTAGGGAAGATTGCAAATGAGACTCAATAGGGAAATGCTGAAATAAATTATGATACAACCCTATTATATATGTAGGTTTTGAGTATCTGTTAGGGATTAAGCACTATATTGGCTATGTTGTTTCATTTAATCATTAAAAGAGGCCTGCAAGGTAAGTGCCATTTTTCTTAACTTTGTAGATAAGGAAACTTGAGTTTCACAGTGGTTAGACTCCTTGCCCATTTTCTCTTACCTAGAAATTTTATCAATTTGGATCCCATGAGTTTGTGAAATGAAATTGTACGTAGTACAAGTATGTGCATTACAGTTAAATATACACAGGTGGAATCTTGTATTACATTAAACTATTATGCCATTTGATCGCATGTAACTAGGCTGTTTAGAGCTGCCTAATAGTAATACTTTGTTGATCTGTTAATTCCAATAGATGCACATGTATCATTACTTATTTTCACCATTCCCTATCCATGCCAACATATCTATGTTTAGCCTCACATTCAACCAAAGGGAGATGAGAAAAAAAGAGGTGGGGGAAAAGAGAAGGAAAGCTGTAAGGAGAGAGAAGTAACCAACAAAAAAGGGCCAAATGATTTAAAAAAAAAAAAAAGAAGAAGAAGAAGATAACAGGAAGGGAAAAATGAAGGGGGAGAAATCGGAGGGGGAGATGAACCATGAGAGACTATGGACTCTGAGAAACAAACTGAGGGTTCTAGAGGGGAGGGGTGGGGGGGGGTGTGTTAGCCTGGTGATGGGTATTAAGGAGGGCACGTATTGAATGGAGCACTGGGTGTTATACGCAAACAATGAATCATGGAACACTACATCAAAAACTAATGATATAATGTATGGTGATTAACATAACATGATAAAATAAATAAAAGTCATTCTAAACTGTTTAAAATAAAGGGCAAAATGGTAGAAAAGGAGACACATAGAGAACTATGGAGGACATCCTAGAACACTAATAAAAATATAAATGAAAGTAAAGTTTCCCCAGAATAAAGAGGGAATATTCCACCTTACTCCATTCTAAGCCAAACCTTGCTTAGAAGCTAAAACGGGCTTATGAAGTATGTTAAATGCTAGTTATATTCATTAAGTTTTGCATTCACTTGTGTGTAACAGAAACCCAAATGGGGGTCTCTTAACCAAATGGGGTTTATTATTCTGCAAGTACAGGAACAGAGGTCAGCAGTTAAGAGCTGCTGAAGTAGCTCCACAATGTCTTCTGGGTCTTTCCAGCAGGTTTTTTTTTGGGGGGGTGGGGTGGTTCATGTGCTAATTTCATTAGCATGTGCCTGCCAGTCCTTATGGTCACACTATGGCTGTTCTACTCAGGCTTCTATCTGCATTCCAGCCTAAAAAGAAAAAAACGAAGTGACATGGAGAGAGGAGCCATGTCTGTGTTGGAAAAGCCAAACTTTCCCAGAAATCCCCGGCAGACTTCTGTTTATGTTTCATTGGTTGTAACTGGGTTAATTGATCACTCCTAGCCACAAGAGAGGCTGAGAAAAACAGTGTTTCAGTTGGGCACCTTGTCTGCCTGAACAAAGTCAGGATTATGTCAGGAAGGAAGAAAAAAAATAAATACTGAGTAAACATAAGTAGTATCTGCCACAACAGTGTTCCAATTTTATTTACATTTGCCTCATAAGACCTGTTTTGGATGAACTTCTGTCCTTAGTTTTTCATACATAACATTAACCATTTTACCAACTACAGAAAATAAAATATCATTAGCCAAAAGCAAAACATACCCAGTCAAGTTGAGTCACATATATATTGCAAATTGCTAGTGGGGAAATTTCAGGATCACTTTTTCCCCCCAAACTTAAACTTGCTGCTTACCCACCTACATTTTCATATATGCTTTAGAAGGAAAATCTTTCCCTTCTCTCCCTCCCTTCTCCCTGTACAGCTACCTTTGTTTTGTTTTGTTTTAAGATTTTATTTATTTATTTGAGGGAGACAGAAATCAAGAGATCATGAGCAGGGTTGTGGGGAGGATGCGGAGGAAGAGGGAGAAGCAGACTCCCCACTGAGTAGGGAGCCCAGTGGACCCAGGGCTCATGACCTGAGCTGAAGGCAGACGCTTAACTGACTGAGCCACCCAGGCGCCCCTATACAGCTACCTTTAATCAGTGGCACAAATGGTATCCTTTAGGACTCTTGGGAAGGAATCATTTCATCTGTAATTAAAAAGAAAATACAGTGGCGCCTGGGTGGCTCAGTCGTTAAGCATCTGCCTTCGCTCAGGTCATGATCCCAGGGTCCTGGGATCGAGCCTTGTATCGGGCTCCCTGCTCAGTGGGAAGCCTGCTTCTCCCTCTCCCACTCCCCCTGCTTGTGTTCCCTCTCTCATGTGTCTCTCTCTGTCAAATAAATAAATAAAAATCTTAAAAAAAAAAAAAAAGAAAAGTAACGATAGTATAATATAATTTCACCCAGTGGTCCGGTTTTAATTGTATTTCTCTATTAGTAAAATATTTCTACTATGCCCTCCCTACATGTATAAATATACTTATATATATTATATATGCCATATAGCTCATATATATTACATATTTATATATATTATATATAAATTGTATATATAAATTATGTGTGTGTGTGTGTATAAGACACACCTATCCATTTACTCCATCAGCCTTTACATATTTCTTCCAGTATGATTTAGCCTTCCACTACATTAGGTGTGGTCTCATCCTTCAAGTGTCTTACCCTCAATACCTCTCACAGTCTTACCCACCTCTCCTCTGCTGCTTTGGGAAGAAGCATCCTGCTGGCTGACAGGTTCACCTTGTTGTGCTATTAATCCCAACCTTATTTACCTCCTCTAAGGCCTTGCTCTATCAGGTATTCCGTAGTTTCTTTATCTCCCCTGGCTCTTTGCCCTCAGCCCATGTACATGCTCAGGTTTCGTTCAGCATTCTTTTGCCTCTGCATCCTCATGAAGCTTCCACTGCTTTCTGTCCCATCTCTCAGTCTTCCCAGTCACCCTTCAACTCAATGGCATTCTGCATTCTTCTTTCCACCTGAACTGCCTTGCTTATTAGGTCCGCAGTCACACTAGCTGCTTTTTATTCCTCTTTGCATTATTTGATACATTTTCTCCCTGACCACTCCTTGCCAGTTTCTTCTGCAAGTTGCAGTTCTTCCATTTCTACTTAAATGTAGGTCCTCCCCAGGTTTCCACCTTTTCCTTTCTCTTGGTATATCATCTTTTCCTCTGTGATCTTATCTCTTTGTAAGGCTTCAGCTCTTCCCTTTACCGTTTTGATTACTTCCAAACTCATATATACTGCCCTGACCTCTTTTCTGATTCTTGATATGTATTTCCAATTATCTGCTAAGTACCTCTTCCTGGATAATTCAATGGTTCTCAAAATATAACATGATTAAAGTCCAGTCATTTTGTTTAATCCCCAAAACTCTACTTCTTCACTAGTTATCATTCTCCCAGTTTTTCACATTATAAGTTTCAAAGTCCCTTCCATTCATCGCCATATCTATCCCTTTTAATTCTAAAATACCCCCATCTCCCCTGTCCTCAGTGTTACCTACCCTAGGAGTGCAGCCCTATAGAGCAGAATAAAAAAAATAGATCTAAAGCAGCATCATACAGCAGACTTTGGAGTAGGATAGACCTGAGTTCAGATCCCAGTACTGCCACTTACTAGCTGTGTGACCTTGGATGTGGTGTTTAACTTCTCATCAAAAAGTTGGGAGGTAACAGAAGCTATCTCAGGATCATTGTTAGGAATTACTAAAGTAAAACACACAATGTAAAAACCCCTACCTAGGCTATTAAAGTAGATTCCTAACTAATCTACTGCCTTGGCTTCTCCTCTACTCCATCTTACACACTGCCACCAGAGTTTTTGAAATACAATAGGATCATTTATATTCCCCTGTGAAAAGTCTCTGGTAGTTTTCCTTATTTGTTCAAGAAACATTGGAACACATTTGTCTTAGTTATATGCGTGAAGTAATCATACACTTTGTCATACAAATCAGGACACTTGAGAGAGTGAAGGGAGACCTTAACTGAACAGGATTTCAGGACAACAACCACAAACTGGGACTGTCCTGGGAGAAGAGGGGTGAATGGTCATGAATGTAGATGGTATTCTTTACAGTGCGCCCCCAGCCTCATCTGTTGACATACCACACTGTTCACCATTCCCAAAACAGAGGTCTAGAATACCTGGAATGCCCCTCTCCCTCTTGTTGGAAATGTATGTTTACCTTACTTCTGCAGAATTAATCAGTCCCTCTTCTGTGGACTATAATACTCTCCACATATCTCTAATGTAGCATTTACCATTTTATAAATGTAATTGAACTCTTCCTCTCTCACTAACTTACAGGCTTTTAGGGTTAGTCTCACTTGTCTTTAAATCAATCCCCAGGTACTTGCACAGTACATGGGATCTAGTCTGTATTCAGTAAATGTATATTGAATTAATAAATAAATTGGATTTGTTGGTTTGCCTTAGACAATCCACATGTGAATAATTCAAAACATTCTTTTTTTTTTTTTTTTTTTTTAGTCTGGTCTTTGCCTTGTTCCATAAAAAAATAAAAGGCAGCTTATAAGAATACATTCTGTAATAGCATAAACATGGATTTTCTTTTTTTCTTTTTATGAAGTGTTTCTTAACCTCATGTTTGTTATTTTTTTATCCACAGTCCCCATCTCCCTGTCCACCTTTCCACTGGCCATGAAATGCAGTTCTAACATGAAGTAGAAGTCCTTTTGGGGACAGAGTCTTTCCTGATAAGAAGGAATAGAAATTTAAAAAATTTTAAAGAAATTTTAATAATTTTTTAGAGAGTAATGTCTGTACTAAAATTAAAATAAATGCACTCAGTATTATTACTCTATCTGATATGGGTACAAAGTTGCCCTTCCTAAATTCTTCATATCCTGTCATTTGAAATAATAACTTTTACCACATGCTGATCAATAATGTTAATGAAAAACACTACTAAAAAATGAGACTTTTTGTTTTAAAAAAGCAAGTTTGCAGATGAGTATTACTTTATTAGCACATATCTAAACACAGTATGGTCACTCCATTTTATTGTTTATATTTATTTTTACTAAAAACTAATTTTTAGTTTTTTTGAATTTAGTTTCTCTCTCCAGAGAGAGAGAGAACGAGCAGAAGCAGGGGAGGAGGAGAGGGAGAAGCAGACTCCCCACTGAGGAGAGAGCCCGACACGGGGCTCGATCCCAGGACCCTGTCATCATGACCTGAGCCAAAGGCAGACACTTAACCGACTGAGCCACCCAGGCACCCCTAAAAACTAATTATTTTTAAAAAGAGATCTTAACCATTTAAGACTAAAGCACTCCATTTTCTACACTTTAAACATACAAAGTAAAGAGAAAATATCACATCTTTATAAGCTGCACAAAGCATTCCTTTAGGAGTAATGGATATGTGTATCCTTGATGCTTGATGACATTTTTAAAAGTTCTACATCAAATGATATATTTACATATTTCTGTAAAAAAAGTTGTTATCCAATTGATGTAGCAGATGTATTTCTCTGTGAAAGTTGAATAGTGTTGAAAAAATTTTTAAGCCTTTTTAGCTGTGCTAGTTAAGCCAAAATCTTATACTGTATATGCTGGCATATGCTTTAATTACATTTAACTGCATAGTATTAAAGAGAATGTTTATTAAGCATTAGTTAGCTTTGATATGTTTTTCTCTTAGTACCAAGGACGATTGCTTCAGTGTTAATATTCAGCCACCTGTTGGAGAACTGCTTTTACCTGTGGCCATGTCAGAGAAAGATTTTAAGAAAGAGCAAGGTGAGAGATTACTACAATTTACTAGAAATTGACATCCCAAATAATATGTGCTCATTCTTCTGTCTGGTCTCTAAAATAAATTACCATATATACATAGCCATTAGCAGATGTATGTGAATAATCTTCCAGTTTTTACTAATTCTTTACTTCTATAAAATAACCTTAAAAGTGTATGTTTGTCTACATTCCTGGCATACTTGAAAATTGATTAATATGTCTTTAAAATCATACATTGATTCTTTATTAACTTCTCACTTTGGGAGTTGTGGGTTTGTCAACCTAATGATGTACTCATGTATTTTGTATTAGTGAAAATGTGAGGGATTTGAGACTTACCAAAGTTCTACCACTATAAATGTTATGTCTCTGTTATTTTCTTTCACTACAGAACTGTTTTTCATGTCCTACTAATATATTTCTCCCTGTACACATTAGAGTGCCTCACTCTTCGAGATAAAGTCCTAATTATTAGCATTGACCTAATTCTATAGTGAAGAAATGCTGTGTTGCCCGGCTGTATCAGAGCTGAAATATCTTAAAATATGCACCTAAAAAGAAAATATTTTCAGCAGAATGGAAGTATTAATATGTTGTGCTTGCCCCAGAGTCCAGCATACCTACTAAGAAAAAGAAATTTTATTTTCTTATATGAATAAGGGGAAATAACTATGACTTGATGTGTTTAATTAAAGATACTATAAAACTAGGGCATATTTAAATGGTATAGTCAGCAATTTTTGGAAGTTTATGTGAAAGTAGGCTATTTTTCTGTCTAGAGAGGTTATCATACAAAGATTCCTTCATCTTGAGGTCGTTAAATCCTATCTGTCATGCTTCCAGAAAGTACTGGGCACATACAAATATCTATACCTAAGGAGAGACACATGCTTCTTGGCACTCCATCATTATAGTGCCAAAGATCTTTTTTTTCTTTTTTCTTTTTCTTTTTCTGTAAGCCATTGCAATCCACAGTGTTCCAAAGCCCTGTTGTAGAAGAATCTCACAAAGAAAATTTCATACAAGACTGTAAATTAATAGTGATCTTTTATTTTCTGCCTTATTTTTAAGTGATAAAAAAGAATGACTAAATCCCTCTTTGCATTTGCTTTTCTTGGAAGTTGATTATTGCTGTAGAAGAAAATCGTCTTTGTGATTTTATGATTTTATTTTTCTATTGACGAATTGATGCTTACATTTGCTATTCTTACCCTTTGCTGGCTAAAGCCTGCCTCTCTGCTTTACACCTGCTCAGCAAACCCAGGTGAGTGGCACATAAGTGACAAATAAGGCTTTGGCACATTTATTGTTAAGGGGATATTCTTTTTTTGAAAAGTGCAGCTAAAGCAGCAGATTATCATATACCTTTTCTATCCCTCAGCTTTGGTTTAGAATACTTGATATTTCGATTAAGTGTTTTGTGCTCTGCTGTGACTGAGGGATTTTTTCCCTGACTAGCCATACAGAACCGTGAGCGCCCAAGAGAGGTGCACTTGCAGAGTGGCTGTGGTCCTCTGTGGAGTTGTTGCCAAAATTCCTTTTTCTTCTGCCATTTTACTTCTATGGTTGTTGATTATTTGTCTGAATAAATCTGGCAGCTGTTTGCTATGTTTAATAGAGCAGAAAGGCTACTCTGAATAAAGCTATTTGAAAATTTGTTTATATGAAGTATTTGTAAATCCTTGCAAGTCTCTTGGCATTTCTGTATCATTCTTTCTGTCTTCCTGAATTCATTCTTTGATACGGGACTTGATGCTGGCAAATTTACCACAGCATTAAAGAGTCTTTTCAGTAGCATCTTTTTAGTTATAGATTTCAGCTGGTTTGGTAATCGAGGTCTCAATTCTGAATTTTACGCATGTATTTGTTTTTATACTACTCTAGGAAGAGCTTAGCTTATTTCAACAAATGATACCTAGAAAGGACTCACTAACTGAAAATCTTAAACATCCGTTTCCTCAGATTTTATCAATGCAAACTGCTGGATGGTAAAATACCAATAAATTTAAGAAGCACCTGTGTGTGTCATTGCATGCATACATTACATAATTTTTCTACTTTAAATAAAATGAACTGAGACACTTAAAACCTCATTTCACAGGGCATATATTTTAAGGCTCAAGAAATGCATTAATTAGGGTTTAACTGGAAAAATCATAAATATAAGGAATATTTTATTTTTATACTAAAGATGTACATAATTAAAAGTTTGTACAGTATTAAATAAGAGTGCATCTAACACATTGTGCATATTAACCTATTTTATTTTTTTATTTTTTTTAATTTTTTTTTTTTTAAGATTTTATTTATTTGCTAGAGAGAATGAGAGACAGCATGAGAGGGAGGAGGGTCAGAGGGAGAAGCAGACTCCCTGCCGAGCAGGGAGCCCGATGCGGGACTCGATCCAGGGACTCCAGGATCATGACCTGAGCCGAAGGCAGTCGCTTAACCAACTGAGCCACCCAGGCGCCCCATATTAACCTATTTTAAAGCGAAAAGGGTTTTATTTCTGATATGCAGCCTGATCTATCATTTTTTCTCGATTGTTGCATTTAGAGTTCCATGGCTAAACATGCATGTTTATAAGGTTGGTGGTCACAGTGTTAAAAGAAAGACTGGTTTATCCTAGATAGTGAAGTTACCTATAATACTCATCTTAAGAACTTTAAACCAGAGCAGATTTTTTTTCATTGAGTTTTGAGCATTGCAGAATTAGTTAATGATCTAGCTGTAGAATTATTTTGGTACTGTAAATAATATGAGATCCTCTCAAAAAAAATTCGGTTTCTTAAGGCAGTTTTAATTATTATAAGAGATGTAAGCCAACTGTTCATTCCAAACTGCCTCCTCTTACTCATGTTCTTCTTATGTTAAATTAGAAATCTAAAACTTAGAAATTTTTAATTTTATTTTCTTATATTATTTGATTTACATTTTAGCAGTTAAGTACAGCTGATTAACCTAAATTAAGTACTCTGTCCCCCTGCCTCTCTAAAATTTAGATAAATTCTAATGAAGCAACAAATTCTATGGTCAGACAATTTCAAAATATTTTCCTGGTAACTTTACCTTTATTAATTAAATGTGAGCAGCCTATATGGTATCTAAAGTCTGTTTTTTTTGTAGGAGAAACTTTTAATGATACCTTGGCATATTTTTCTTTCTCGTTAATTTGAGAATTCCTGATATATTTTCATTTAGAAAAATCTCTGGTTTAAGAAACCTAGAATGTTTACTTAATTTTATTATGATTTATGCATCCATCTTATGGTTTCCTAGCTAGCAAGATGCTAATTCTTTAAATGGTCAGACATTTACTATTTTCTGGCCCTTAACTACCACAAGCAATCATATTTGATGCCCCTTAATTAGAGCACCTTTTTTCTTTCCAGGTTCTTTTTCCACCTCAGCAATCGAGACAATACATTTGCTTACCATGCTGCTCTCCTAAGTGTTCTTTTGCATGTAAATTAATCTTGATTCAGTTTACACTGTCATGCTGAGTGGTACAAATTGCCTATAACAATAAAACAGCATGAGTTAAAAATAAAGGGGGGTGGGAAGGCAGATTGAATGTGTGCCTTACTTGATAGGATGTTACTTTGCTTTATGCCAATACATTAGCTGACGATAATGAATCTTCTGTTCTGAAAAGCATGGTTTAGTTGATTTTTTAAATTTTACTTCAATGGAGCAGTACCTTGTCTTTTATAGACCAAGTTAGACAAACCATTAATGACAAGAGTGTTAAGGTTAAATATGAAGCAATGCATTCACTTCTCTGAGTGCTATCCATCTTTCCATTTACAGGAGCTTGACAAAAGTACTGGCTTTGTACAACATTTCCTTTAATTACATGCTGCGGGAAACAGGCTTTTAACATAAACATAGTTGCATTCATTTATTCAGCAGTTGCTCTTCAATAGAGCTTAATGGAGAAGGTTTAAATCCTAAATGAGTACACACATCTCTCAACAGTGTTATGTCAGCAGCCACTGTGCTTTACTTAAAAGCAGTGTTTGACTGCTTGTGTAGTTTTTAAAGCTTTTGCCTAATACTGAAGTTAACCAGTCTGAGACAGAACATAGTTTGAAAGTGGTTAGTAAAACCTGCTCTTTGTTAAAAGCTAGCTAAGTCTTTTTACAGTATTGGGTTTTCGAATCTTTGTGCTGCTAATCATAGGGATTCTTTTAAATTTCAGGTTGCGTTTGCAATAAATAACTAAATTAAGTACACAGCCCTGAAGGTTCAGGGCCTTTTGAAAACATAAAATCAAATTCAACCATTTTTATAAATTTTGTAAACGGTTGTGCACATATCAAATGTCTCAAAAGATTATCATTTCTACTAGATACCATTAGATGTCGATGACTTATATCACAGATCCAGGTAGATGTCATTTATTATAATTATTTTGGGTTTTTTTAACCTCGGTACTAAATTTCAGTATTTGTTCCAAGGGTTTGGCATGTTACTGAATTTGTTAACTGTATGGTTTTTGTTCATAATTTTCCTTAACTTTATTTTTTTCCTAAGTATTTCTTTAAAATGTCTCTGGAATTTAAGGTTTTTCCATTCACATTTTTCCCTTTGTTTCCAAATGTTTTGCTTCAGAAATTTCAGTTGGTGTTTTTATAATTAACTGTATAGTCCTATTCACTAGACAAATACTATTATATTTAGGTATAAATATAATATAGCTACTTAGATACTTGTGCATTTTGTAGAACCCTGTAACTGTTCAGTGACTTTCAGTCATTGCTAAGATAATTTTGATCCATCAGTTGAGGCCATTCATCAGGTAATGTTGCTGGTTATTTCAGCTCACTTTGACTTGTTCTTAGGCAGCATTTGGCAAGAGAGATCTCTGAATGAAAAGGAGAGGAAAAAAAATATTAACAAGTAAAAGCATAAATAGTTGACGTAGTCCAAATGATTATATTTTAAAGGGACTGAAATTAAATAGAATCTTTGTGATTCTACATGTTTATCTTATAGTATTGAAAATCAGATTTATTAAGAGTTATGTTCCACTGCATTTTTACACATTTTCCTACACAGTAAGGATTTAAAAATTTTTGTAACATTTGCAGTTATTTTAATTCTTTGATAATTATCTTGAAAATTATGTTCTGGAATGGGGTTTTTATATGAAAAAAGTTTTAAAATTTTGGCTATGAACTTGAAATTTTTAATGTAATTTTCATAAATTAGTAAAAGGGAGCCTTCTTTTGCTCTTACAGGAATGCTAACAGGAATGAATGAAACTTCTACTGTAATCATTGCTGCACCACAGAATTTCACTCCCTCCGTGATCCTTCAGAAGGTTGTAAATGTAGCCAATGTAGGTGTAGTCCCTTCTGGCCAAGATAATATACACAGGTAGGTTCACCAACATGTGATGTGGAGATAACTTGTGTGTATATATGTATAATAGATATGTATAAATATATAATTTTCACTTCATAGTTTTCCTTCAAAACACTGTATCTACCCCCCTCCCTTTGTTTCTGATGAGATATTTGATTGATTGGTTTGTGTTAAGGCTCTCTTCCCTATTTATGCAATCCTTAGCATGGACACTAGCATGGACTGTCCTGAAGGACAGACAGTGTACTTGTATTTTATAATAGCTTGGTGATTTGTAAAGGTACCGTTTGTGAGCTATGGTTGAGAACTTATCCTATTTCACCAGATTCAGTGGATTTCCAGGAAGAACTGTTTCATAAAGTAGTGCAGTTGGACTTTTTTTATTTGAAAGAGGAAGTTTGGGTACCATATACAGAGTTCCTTTTTACAGCTCCCTTGAGACTGCTCCCATTTATAAGGAGCTACTAGAAAACCAGCATAGGGCCAAATGCAGCTTCTGTTTCTTAGACCAAATCTATCTTCACCACCGAGCACGTAAAGCGTGAGATCCAAGTCATTTGTCCTTAAAGGTAGCAGAAAATGAGATTAATATCGTTGCCCTCTTTGTGATCTTCTGGGTGCCAGTGGCTTGAAATGAAAGTAAAGTAAAGACAAAATGTAAAAAAAGTAAACAAGCATGCATTTGTAACTTAGTCCTCTGTGAGCTTAAAGGAATTCATTAATTCCATCTTTATTTCCTCTGCCATTCCACTGCCAATGGCATACTTCTGCCTTTATCCATGTGTATGGAAAATAAATTTAAAATCAAAAAGAATGCCTTCAGACCTTAAAATTTTTTGAAAAAAAAACTTTTTTGGTGGGTGCCTGGCCTGGCTCAGTTGCTAGAACAGGCAACTCTTGATCTCAGGGTTGTAAGTTTGAGCCCTACATTGGGTGTAGAGATTACTTAAAAATAAAATCTTAAATTTTTTTTTTTCAAATTGATACAGGGGTAGGAGAGCCCCCTTATAAAGAGTGTTACAGTTTATTTGAATTTTAGATTTATCTCTGCCATTATTGGGCTTGGTAATTTGAGACAAGTTATAACTTCTTGTGGGCTTTAAGATCTTCATCTATTTAGAAAGGGGTGGCAAGGAAAAGAAGGGGTATTGAAATGAAATTCTGTCTTATCTGTGGAACAACATTGGTCTTGGCCTCAGAAGAGCTGAGTTCAAGTCTTGATCTGCCATTATTTGTAGTTGCCTAATATCATCTACTAATTGTGACAGAATGAAAACTGCATGTGCTAATTAAAAAACAAATTTACCGGGGCGCCTGGGTGGCTCAGTTGGTTAAGCGACTGCCTTCGGCTCAGGTCATGATCCCGGAGTCCCGGGATCGAGTCCCGCATCGGGCTCCCTGCTCAGCAGGGAGTCTGCTTCTCCCTCTGACCCTCCTCCCTCTCATGCTCTCTGTCTCTCATTCTCTCTCTCGCAAATAAATAAAATCTTAAAACAACAACAACAACAACAAATTTACCCTATCTTTTTTGGTTTTGTTTTGTTTTTAGAGAAAGGTCCTTAGTTAAGTTGTAATTTAAGAGGTCTGATGCTTCCATTTCTTAATTTCTGACAAGCCGTATCTATCTCACATAGGGTGATGACAAAATAATAAAATGGGTATTAGGTCATTGTTCTGGTGCCACCATGGAAATACAACTTACCCGTTATTGTTGTTCAGTAGGGGAAAAAGTTAACAGAAGGCTTTTCAATGAAAATATTTTGGTTCTGAGTTTTCCTGTTTTAATTGTTTTCTGCTTTAAATACTTCTTTTTACTTTCCTGGGTGATTTTCTCTAGCAGAAGTTCTTTGTTTTATTTATGGATATTTTGAATTATTGAAATTCCTAAAACACCAAAATGTCATATGTCAGCTGTAACTTTTAGCTTATACAATCTGAAATTTTACCTGGTACATCTAGTATCCAACAATACTTCAGTCCTGTAATTCTGTAATGTAATTCTGTGATGTACAGAAAGACATATGGTAACCCTTGTTTATGTTGGAACTTCTGATTTATTTTTTGTTTTGTTTTATATGTGAGTTAACTTTTCTGAAAGCAATGGCAGCTTTCCAGATTTTTGTTTCTTAGAAGAAAACAGCCAAACTGCCTTCTCAAAGCCAGCTAATATAAAAGCTCCCTTCTTATTGGGAAATAGACTAAGAAAGACACTTAGCACAGTTCTGTAATTTTTATTAGAGCGACATTTGCCTGTAACTTGTCTTGGTGGTTTGGAACCTAATGTCTGTTCAAGTGATTAAATTATAGTCAATTCTCAATTATCTGTGCTAATGCAGGGGAGACACACAACTAAGAACTGTTTATATTTGGCTTTAGAATGCAGAGATTGCCCTCAAACTTAATGTTTATGGTCCTTATAGACATATACAGTGTCTTGACACTTCTCTAATCCAGCTGGTGTTTGGCTCTGTAACTTGGGGGAGGAGCCCAAGTTACTAGAGAGTCAAAAGTGAAAAACATGCCTATCTATAATTAAGATTAGGTTGTGCTGTCTTAATTTGCCTCACAAGTCTCATTAGATATAATTGAAAATGTTTGCATTTGCTCTCATAGTTAAAGTATGGCTGTATTAATGTTCTAAATTTCAGAAAGCTTCTAGGTAATAAAGACCTGGGTTACTTGTATTTTTCATACAGAAATTGTTAAAAATTCTCATCCTGCATATGTAACATTTTTGGTCATTCTTTTATATTCAGTAACAGTTAAAACAAAAATGAACAATTATTAGTAAAATCTGTACCAATGCCTTTCTTAATGTCATTTAAAATGAAATAGTAATTACTGTTTACATTATAATAACAGAAATGAGCAGTTTATCACTTCATTGAGTTGTACTCATGTTGTTAACTGTAGTGTTCGGTATCATATTATCCTCTGGAATTAATGAGTTTATATATCTAAACTTATGTTATTTAATTGCCAGGAACAAAATTGAAATCCCTTTGAACTTTTTGAGTTCTTTATACTTCTGTGACAGTTGCTTTTTGAGTTGATGAAGACTAGGACCAAAGTCATTCTTGTATTTATATATAATGGTAATTGATTTAAGATTACTTTAAAAAAAACAAGTGTGAAAAGCATTTTGAATATTAGTATTTTAAGATATTAAAAATCTCAGTACAACAAATTATTCTTGCTAGGCTATCTTCTATTTAATTTTTCAGGATCTTTTATTTCTGAGAGGAGTTTTCAGTAAGCATCAGAGTATTCTACCATTCAATGAATAAAGTTTCCACTGTCTTAATTTTGGAATAATTTATTCCCACTACTCTTAAAATTTGAGTAGTTTTTACATTAAATGCCAGGTTAAAAAATAGTTAATATAAGAATTATCTAAGAAAAACGGAATCTTCATTAATATATAGAAGTGCGTAATAGTGTAGACATTTTAATTGAATACATAGCAGAAAATGGTTCCTACATAACAACAGAGAATGGCCTCCGTTAAGAAAAAGTCAATTAGGGGCTCCTGGGTGGCTCAGTTGGTTAAGCAACTACCTTCAGCTCAGGTCACGATCTCAGGGTCCTGGGATCGAGCCCTGCATCAGGCTCCCTGCTCAGCGGAAGCCTCCTTCTCGCTTTCCCACTCCCCCTGCTTGTGTTCCCTCTCTGGCTGTCTCTCTCTGTCAAATAAATAAATAAAATCTTAAAAAAAAAAAAAAAAGTCAATTAAAGGAGCACAAGTTTTATGGAATTCATTTAAAAACCAGGAACGTTTCTTAAGTAATTAACTGCTTTTCAAGATCAGTAAGAAAGCATATCTACTGTTAGATTATATGACATTTAGTTTTGATTTTCTAAATGAGCAGTAGTCTCAGAAAGCCAACCAGTATACTATTGAAAGACAACTTTATTTTCATTTCTCTTTTACTTGCTTGGTGATTGAAAAGGCTGCTCTTTGAGAACAAAACCATCCCATTGAGATCTAGAGTTATGGTCATTATGGCAACCTGCTATTTTCCATATTACAGTTACCACATGATAAGGGGTAATACAGAAATGAGAATTTAAAAAGTCATCAAAAAAGTGTTTATTAACCATGGAGCTGAATATCTTCATGTCCTGTGTTAGCTATTCATATTAAAACATGTTGTATGTTTTATGTGTTGTAAAAGTCTTAAAGCATATTATTAAGACAGTACTAATAAACCAGTATATAAATGAAGTACACACAAAGGGCATAGTGAACAATAGTAAACCAGTATATGAATGGACTGCAAAGGGAAAATGTCAATATTTAGTGTGTTTAGGGGAAGAGAATTAGAGAGACTAGCAATGGGAATCTTAGGTACATCCAGGGCCAGGAAAAATTTCTTGTGTTCCTCTGAGAAAGAAATCAAGTAAGGGTTTATGACTGGAGGTTTGTATTCAACAATGTAGAGACCATGGTGCATTTTCTTTTATTACATTGTTTGTCCTCTCATAAAGGTACTAATGTACAGTGAGCAAAAAGCAGAAAGCTAAAAATCTGTAGCTCCAGAATCTTAGGTTTTTCTGTACAAAAGAATCCTGTGGAGGGTTGTGTAAAACTCAGATTCCTGGGACCTACACCCAGGGACTCAGATGTGGTACATCTGGGGTATGGCCCAGGAGTCTGCATTTTAGCCAGCGGTCCAGGCGGTTCGAAGGCCGATAATGTTCCAGAGTTCACAGTTTGAGGCTGCCTTATATTATCAAGAGTTAATGACAGCTACATGACACATGTTAAAGTATATCTTTCCTGTTCATGCATTTCCTTTTTACACATTAGTTATTAAGAGATGCTAATAGACAGAGGTGTTTGATTCGGTTTTTTCTTATAGCCACGCCATTGTCCTCCAGCAAGAGTATATTGTTAATTATATGAGTGTATTACAGACCTGTCTGTGAAACAGTCTCAGACCACAAGTAAAAGTTTGTCTTTCAGCAGTCCCAACCATTTCACATTTTAACCCAGTTTCTGGAATTCTGACATTAAATAACAGTGGTGTTGTTAAACAGAGTCATACTGCCTACTCAATCTTGCCCTTTCAAGAACAGCAAATTGACCCTGTGAGGGGGAAAATGTGATAATTTGAGTAAAAACAGAAAGCCTTGTTTCTGCCATGATTCTGTTTTAGCTCTTAGCTTATTCAATAAGACCCAAAACAGTTTTCATTATTAACTTGTATTCAATACTTACAGTCCTTTCCCCGCCCCATGTATCTTAAACTGTGTTTGGATCTTGTTTACTGTGTCACTTTTTGAATTTGCAAATTCTGAATATGTGCAACTTGTGAATAATTACAGTCTTAATAGAATGAACGTTGTTTTACTATTGTTACTTAGGTCCTTAAGTATTAGGAAAATCTGGTGCTGTGGATAGAACAGTGTATTCATGGCAACCTGGCAGTCAACTTTTTAATTTACCAACATATTTAAAGACAGTATATTTGTTTCAGGTTTAAAATCAATAATCTTTTTATTTAATTGAAGTACATGTAAAGAACAACTTGTTTCATTTCTAGGCCTTCAGCTCATCCAGTGAATCACTGTTCTTGACATACATGTTTAATGTTATTAGTAGGAGAAATACTGGTATATACTACCATTTCCATCATAAGATGTCTATGCTGTGTAAGTCCTTCTTTCAGTATCTTTTGATGACTTGTGACAGATTTTCTTAGTGCTAGGGTTACAAACATGAATGGCATAGTCACTTCTTGGTGGGGTCTTTGATATTTCCCTTTCTTCTGTTCTTAGGTTGCTCAACCTTTGGGTTATTGTTTTTGTTTGTTGTTTTATTTATTTTTCCCTAGTAACTGAAATATTTAAATACCAGGTAATTTTGAAGGACCATAATAGAAAACAAGTATCTTGGTGCCCTAATTTTATAAGCCCTGAAACTATAGTAACCATACTTCAGCTGTATTAAAACAAAATTTTTTGTAAACAGTTGTTAGTATAAAGATACCAGGCTTTGGTCTTACCTCCTGTATAACAAATTTGGAATCTCAAACAGGACTAAAGATTTGTGGAACCTATTTAGAAATCAGAGTTCTTGCTCAGGTTGAAGATTGTCCACTAGAGGGCAGCACTGCTTTTTTATCTGTGGCTTTGATCTCTGCAGGCTCTGTGAGTAGCATTTCATTGAAAAACAAATGTAGGCCTCAGTTAATTTTTACACGGAAAGCATATTTGGATATTTCAGAGCTAACCAAACTACACAGATGATTTTGCTTTAAAGCATTCTTTATTTAAGTTTTAATTCCACCATTTGTGAGGTAATATTCTGTAATGCAACAGTTTTACTAATAGGAATACATGTAACTGTTTTCATGTAGAAATGAAAGAGAGGTATTCTTGATGATTTTCTTTTGGGGTTGACAGTTTTATAAGGAATCAAAGAGAATGGGGTAGGAATTTATTTGTTTTACTATTTGGTTTTCTGTTAAGGCCCATCCCATCCCACCCCCACCAAATAGACAAACCAAAAATGCTTTGGAATAACTGGAATATTTCATGTCTTCTTTGAGAAAGTGCACTTAAGAGATTTATTTAGCTTTCCTGTATAAAGAAAGAGAATGCGTCATTGACAAGATAGTGTGGAGAATCATTTTTTATACCATGTTTAAAGATTAGAACAGAATACAGAGAGTCTTAAGTTACAATGGTGGCTCATTTTTTTTTTTACCTCTTCTCATTAGATTGTTAAAGGAAAATACTATAATATTGCTGGCTGATTTTTTTAAAATAATAGGGAAAAATACATTGCTTTGGACAAATTCCCTAAACTTGAATCACATGTAATTTTTCCCCCTCGGTATTAATTCTATTAGGTAATGGGTTTAACTTTAAAATACAATTTTATAGTCAACAAAATGGAATTTTTTACAACTTACAAATTCTCTGTTTAAAGTGTTCTGTATTAACTCAAAGTAATAAGGACTTATCATTTTAAATTTTTTGGAAAACAATGCTCCAAATCATCATGCTTTGGTATTTGATGTTAGGATGGTTATTCAAACCAGTATTTCTTACATATAATGATTGTGCAACTTCATTACACATTTGTCAACTTTGGACTAATTATTTTTATACGGCTAGGGCAGGGCACTGCATCTTGTGATCGTCTTTCTTACTAATAGGATTCTGTCTGCTTCAGCAGGCAGTAATTGAAGGCTTCATGTACAGAGTAGGGGAAAAAAAAAGTTTTAGCCTGAGTGGGCCATTGTCACAGCTTTTGGTAACCAGTAGAACAGAAAACATGAGAAAATTGAACTCAGAATAGAAAAATCAGAAACCAGGAAGACTATCCAAGAGAAGAAAAAGCATGTCTTAGAGCTGTTGCATTAAATGTAGCAAATATGATTCTACTTAAAATTTTTATGTTTGTGAATACCCTGGAGATTGATACAGTCTCTCAGATAAATACTTTTTAATTCATGTTGTCCTGTTAACATTGCAGTTATTCAAACAATTGAGTTGTAGAATTTCTTTTCCTTCTGACAAAGAACATATATGGTCCATAGCCAGCTTCTCATAAATCTAAAAAAAAAGTGTGGTTTAAGTGCATGAGGGAATAAGGCCAGGTATTGTAGACAGTAAATTTATACAAATTTGTTGTTACCTGCGCTTTTTTCATAATTCTGTCAGTAGTTAAGACAAATTAACTTTTTTAGAAAAGTAGTATCTTCATTTAGGTTTGGCAAGCAGCTTATTTTGTCTTTTTCTTTAATCTTGAGAATTCTTACAAGCTTCAAAAATTAAATGTCAATTGCTAGAGATAATAGACAAAAAACATGTAATGAAATGAAATACAGATATATCTAAACAGTTTTACCTTCTCAGTTGGTGATTACAAACAGCCAGTGTTTGGTGGTGGAATGAAAAATGAAAAATTATGAAAAATACCTAGATGGTATCCTTTTAATAATATGGAGCCCGTCATACATAGGCAATACATCTTTAACTGTCATCCTCTTATTTGTTCTCATTTGTGTTGTTACTGGTGTTCGAGGTTGGTTGGCCTCCCAGAAGTCCCTCCCTGTGTTACAGCCCCATTCAGGAAGGTTTTATATTTTTCATTGCCAGTGTGTCTTTTGAGGGCGTGGGAGGTGGGGGGGTGTTTAAAATTTTTTAAATCTTTAAAAGCAGAAGTTAAAAAGTGATTATGATAAAGCACCAAGTCAGGATGCTTTGAATTCCATAATGGTGCAAATTCAAGTTCACAATTTTGAAGGGAAAAATCTTCCCTCTTCAAGCTTTTGGAACAGTAGTAGATTATATACATATTAGGTAAATAAGAAAAACCTTAATTTATCAGTGCATTTTGCATATTTGAGAATGTGTATAATCCAGAATCAGAATATTTGGGTTCAGATTCCTGCTCAACCATTCACTAGCTGTGTGCCCATGAGCAAGTTTCTCAACTTCTGTGGGCCTCAGTTCCCTCATCTATAAGGTGATCTGCCTCGAAGAATCAAATGAGTGCCCGTGACACAAAGCACTTAATAAATGGCAGTTGCAATGATGGCTGTGGTGATCCAGAAACTTCACATACCTTCTGAAAAAGTTTGGTCACAGTCTTCATCTTCGTTTGAGGTCAAGTACAGAGGTTCTGCTGTCAGCCATTAAATTTAGCATAGAAGTGTTTGACCCAAGCTCTCTTTATAATCAATATTTCTTATATCCAAAAGCTAGCTGTGTGTTATTTATTAATTGGTGTTCTTTCCATAACTGTCTTTCGGTGTATTTTTAAAGCATATCCTGTTCGGGCATTAAGCGATTAATAAATTTTGGGGGGTGGCTTTGCTTTTCATGGACCAAAACAAACCAGTTGTAATCATGCTGTGTTCCAATTAAATACATCCTTTTTGAACTGTGAAATGAGAATGTCAGAACATCTGATCTTCTAGTCTTCTGCTTTAAAACATGGCTTTTACCATTTGTGCCCACTAGCACAGAGAGACCTAGTTAAAGGCAGTAGCTTTTACACCAGCTAACATATTATTGCTAGGATGATTTGCTTAGCATGTTTCCACTGTAGTGTAAGCAAAGACCTTTTCTTTCATTCCCCTATTCTTTATAGTATTGAGAATTTTGTGGTAATAGGATTTCAAAAACATGTACAAGACACTAATTTTAATCTCTGTAAACATACTGACGTCAAAACTGACGTTTGTCTCTGCTGAGTTTATATTATTGTACCATCAACTCTAAGTTTTTAATAGAAAAGAGATAAAATGTGCCTTGGGGCTGTGCAACCCTGAAATTCAAGTGCTTTTGTGTCCCTATTCAGACATAATCTCCTTCTCTGCAGTCCCAAGGCACAAGTGTTAAGTAAATAAAGGGACTAATAAGACTATTGTTTACATAATTATAACCCTGTCAGAAATAGGGACCTCTGTTCAAATATGTGTTGAATGAAGATTTGGTGATGACCGAATCTGTGGGGGAGAAAAGTTACATAAATGAGTAGGACAGTAGTGCCACATAGTATCATTTGGTTTAACATACAGACAAGGTTTAACAGAAATACAGAAACAGGATTCTCCTATGAAGCAGAAGAACCTCAAAAATGTGGGCAAAAGAAATGCATAAACTTGTAAGGGGTGATAGGAAAGAGGGACCTCTGGGGGCTGGTGATATTTGTGTTCTGTAGAAGATGGAATTAGATACGCATTTCCTTATGTCTTTTGTGGACATCTGAAGAGCACACAGATGTGTATAGTATGAGAGCTTTACAAAATCTCTTTAAAAACACTGGTATGATTTCTCTTCCTAAACTGGTTACTTACAGTTGCTTCTCTCAAGTAGAAAAACTGCTCTGTCGGACTCCTTACCAGTCTTCAGTGTGTTTGGAGAGAGTAGCTTTCCATGTTTGTAGAAAATAACACAAATAAATGACTGGGAAGGCTTCTAACATACTTTATCAACAACCCACCAGCTCACATTTTAAGATGCAACCTGAAAGTGTTGATAATATTTTGAATTACATAAAATTAGCATGTTTGTTTTGCTTTTGAGTCATTATTCTGATTATCGTTGGGAGACTGATTTTCATGATTCTGTTTGGGTCAAAAATGGCTTGTTGGGTTTTGGGAAAAAAAGAATCGAATGTGTTATAAGATCTTGATGTCATTTTTTTAAAACTCAAAAAAGAAATTACTTTTCATTTAAAGAGAATCTGCTTCCTGCTTAAGTGGCTAATATTTTAATTAAGTTGGGAGTGAAGTTTTTCTGAGTGTCTCCTGATAAACTCCCTCTTTTATGTTGATGGTAATTAAACAGATCCCTGAGGACACCACGGGCTCTGCGCAAGGCCCATGCTAATTGTCAGACATGAGACACTGACCAGTTGGTTTGCTCTTGAATAGTCCGCAGCGTGCTGTCAGCGCGGCCGTTTTATTTTTATGTATTGTGAGCTGTTGTCAGGGCTAACTGGGTGCCATTGTGGCTGAAGATGTTGCGCAAATTGAGGCAGATGGCTCAGATTCAGACACGTGTCATACAGAAAGGGGAAAGGGGATTGGCCCTGCAAAGTGGGGTCACAGCAGGTCACAGACCTGCTCTACACTTGTTAGTGTTTTCAAAAGCTCATGTGCGGCAACTTTGTTTTTCTCCAGTCATCCCTGCAATCGAATCCCCTCCCCCTCCCCAAAATGTGTGGAACATGCTCCATGTGGAAAATGGAGGCCTAGGAGGGTACCGTCCTCTTCCTTAACGTCTCTAGGGCTCAACTGTGCGTGCAGAATGAATTAGCAGGATTGACAGAAGTTCATTGTGCCTCCAACAGCTTTTCAGTCAATTGCAGTGCTTAAAAGGCTAGTTTTGCTTTTAATTCCATGTAATTAGTAGATTCTTCATGTCTTGGAATTTAGTAATGGAGCCTTAGACTTCAAGTTTCCTCTATTCTAAAGCAAAAAGAAGTATCTAACATCCTGAACGTTAAAAAAAATCTAAAAAGAGGGTGTATGGTGTTGTACCTGGCTGTCCTGTGATTTTGTTACATGTCATCATCAACATTAGAGATTGAATTTGAATATTTTAACATGCATGCATGAATTTTTGAAACAGTATGAGTTTTATAATGTCCATAAAATTACCTAATTTCTTGCATAATCATTTTCACATATGAGGAATTAAAATTTCAAGCTCTTTGACAAAAGTAACTTTTCTTAATATGTTTTAAAAATAAAAATACAGTGGTTTATTTTAAATGGCCCCATGCATGGTGAAATGTTAAATATCAAATGAATGATTCCCAAATATATATTAATGGAGAATTATTCACATATACCTCTTGTCCAAACTAATAAGTAAAATAGACTTCCTTTTCTTGTTCCGATCTAACAATGCACTAAAATTACCTGCCTGTGGTAAGCATGGTGCTGGGCAGTTTATTGATTTTTCAGAAGAATGCTTGGCTTTGGGTTTTTGGCAGTAGGGAACCTGTAAGAAATTACTGAGAAAACAATTATTTTAAACCTATTTGAGTCTGTGCCGTCTCCTTTCCCCCACCCCCCCTCATGACAAAAGGCCTCTCTTTTTTTATGTTCAGGTTTGCAGCTAAAACTGTGCACAGTGGGTCGTTGATGCTCGTCACAGTGGAGCTGAAAGAAGGCTCTACAGCCCAGCTTATCATCAACACTGAGAGAACCGTGATCGGTTCTGTTCTGCTGCGGGAGCTGAAGCCCGTCCTGTCCCAGGGGTAACCTGCTTACATCTGGACTTCAGAATCTGGCACACAACAAAAGTGCCTGGCATCCACTACTGCTGCCTTTCATTTATAATAATAGCCCTTCCATCTGGCAGCGGGGGAAGAATACACTCTTGACATTCTTGTCTCCTGCTTTAGAATGCTGGTGTGTATCTATCATGTATGCAGTACTTGCCCCCTTTTCGCTTTGCTAACCAAAGAACATATATTTTACTGTCAGTTTTCTCAACTCTTGAATCCATGTGGCATTTTCTCTGTCCTGCTACTTCTTCTGGCCTTCTCCTCTTCTCTTTTTTCACCACAATGGACATGAATTGGGTATTTTAAGTTCATTGGAAATTACCCTCCCTCCCAGTGTAAACAAAAAATCAGCCTAGAAATAGTCTAAATGGCCTCTCAGCTTGGTATCTGAAAATTGGGGTAGCACACTTTTTAGAATTAAATACAAAAACAACAAGATCGCTGCAGAATTTTGTTCTGTGAATTTCCTGGTATTGTAATTGGTTATTGACAATGCTCATCATGAAATCATCTCTGAATAATAAACTAGCATATGAATAACATGTGTCTTTGCATTTTTGATGAGAAACTGTGTGTAATCCCAAAGTTCATTGGCTGATAGTTCTTTATTTTAAAGTAAATGGCTTGAGTGTTATATTCTGCAAAGAAGCAGTCAATGGGGTTTAGTTAGTGAAAAAAAACCCACTTTCAAACTCAAGTAGATTTTCTGATTGTTTTATAGAGTAGTTAACTCCAAGAAAAAAATTGATATAGTTAATAACAACAGCAAAAATCATCATGTTGTAACATAAAATGTCTCTTTCCATGCAATCTTGATTAGTAGGGATCAGATTATAAGGTGTATTACACCTGCTGAATAAATTCTTTTTATCTCATTGCTCCTTTACAAATCTTGATGCCCAACTTAGACAGACTGAAACACCTTTGGAAACTAACCAGTATAAACCTAATTGTAGAAGTTTTAAGAACCAGTTACATAATCAACATATTCGCTCTTTTCCCTGCAGTGTTTATTTTGTTTGCTGACTTAGGCAAGTCACTGTTTTTAGTTAGATTGTTCTGTAACCAGGACACTTTTTTCTAAGTCTTTTATACCTTTTTAAAACCAATTGAAATTTTATTTACCTTTCTGATATAAGGTAATAGAGAGTATATGCTAGTCAGTTCCCTTTCTTTAAAGCCACATAATGATTTTTAAAAAGTAAAAAGAATATATATTGGTGGAAACACCATAGAACATATATAAAGAGAAGAATAAAAACATTCTTAGAAAATACTCCTCGAATAAAACAGACCTGAAAAATTAAATTTTCAAGCTTGTGAGCTGGGGAGAGCAAACAAGAGCAGCGACTCCGGGTGAGTAGAGCTGTGGGAGTCACGTGTCCGGCCTCGCCCTGGAGCCTTCCGGCCATGGCAGAGCCGACAGCCAGGAGCGACGCTGTTACTGCAGCCGGTTGGCATTTCCATTAATAATCCTGTTTCTCGGGGCTTGCTTCACACCTTTGGGGTTTTCAGTCAACAACTTTTGCAAATGTTATAAAGAGTTTGACAGGCTACATACCTGTTTTCTGAAAAACATGTTTACACAATGCATCAAAGCAGAGGGAACATGGATGTTGTGGTGTAGACAGGTTTTTGTTTTCCTTAAATGAGGGCACTTCTCTTTGAAAACAGGTTACTCATAGGTACGTATTTGGAAACTAAGGAAGTTTCAGTGGAACTTTAGTTTTGAATAAGATCAATTTTTGATAGCTAACCTTGAGATTTAAAATCTATACTAAATAATATAATGTGGTATACTAACAGTTGAAGCCATTTTAACATCAATAGCTTAGTATCATTAAAATATTTTTCATATAAGTGGAAATTAGAAAAATGACCAAAATCCCAAGTTTTAAGATTTGGGGGTGGAAGGGGGTGGGTTTCTTCCTTTTTTGGTACAGTGTTTAAGAGTTCCTTACCTCATATTTCCTTTAACTTTATCATAATCCATGATTATCTCTAAATTGTTCCATTGAGTCGAGTTAGTCAATGTTGAATTCTTAATTCTAGCTATATTTTTTCATTTTAATGTCCACTTAATGGGACATTTTATGTACACCAATCTTGAAGAATGGCTCTCGTAGTATATTTCAGACTGAGCCTCATTTTTGGTATCACATTGCCTCATTTTCGGTATCTCAATACATTTGCTTTATTTATTATAAGAAAAGGAGAATGTTTTTATTCTGAAGAGCCTGTAATAATGAACTTACCAAATTAAAATACTTGATACTTGCCCTTCTCAGGAACTATTTGCAAACATTTGAATAACTTTATAATAGCTTATGAGAAGTTTGCCCTTGTAACCTATGGTTCATGTTAAGAAGATAGATATTACATTAGAGGAGACAAGAATCCAGAATGATGAATAATATAAAGGGAGGTTTTAAAAAGCAAAGTTTAGCTAGCTAGAGGAAAACCTAAGCTTTTTTACCTTCTTTGTTTCCTCTCTCTAATCTCTCTAACGTTATAGGGGAATGTGTTTAAACAGGGAAAAGGCCTCTTTTCACATAATGAGGGGGGGAAAGCCCTATGTTACAGTGCAAAATTAACAAAGCCTTACTGTTTCCTCTCTATTTAAAGCCTGCATCCACGGTGAAACGTGAAGAACTGCGGTAACCATTGTCAGGGGTATAATAAAATAGAAGATATGTGCTCTACCCCCAAGAAACCACAATCCATTTGGCAATAAATGAAGAAATGGCAGTGTGGACTTCGCTGAGTCAGTGAGCCCTGGTTTGCAAACAAACTTCACTTACATACTAATACAGGCGCACCTCCTTCCCCAGCCCCACTCACTTTGGGTGCTGAGTCCAGTAGCTTTAAGTGAGCTCTCAGGTCCCAGAGTCTTGCTGAACCCATCTCTTCACCTCCACCTCCCCCTCCTCACACAGGTGACCTGCCCAGACCAGCCACTGGGTGCACACTTCTTTTGTTCTTCCATCAATCGGAGGTCGCTTAATTGAAAGGCGATTACTTTCTGACCATATACTTGCTTTTTTTTTTCTACCCTTCTCCTTACCATTCCTTCCAACTTGACCAGTTACCTCAAGAAAAGTTTTCACGACCACTTTCACTCTCTTCTTGAGATTTTAGAGGAACCAAAAAAACAAAACAAAACAAAAAGCAAGTTTATGATAGTGTTATACTCTAGATGAATGGAAATTGTGTTTAATAGAAAAGCATGCCCTTAAATGGACCAGAAGTTTGTTCCTGAATCTTCACGGTCTCCATCTCCTTTCTTTATGCAACTTCCCAACAAATGGCGTTCAACGCGACTAAATGAAGGCTTTACTCTTTCTATCTTAGTAACTTTCCTACCACTTTTCAACTGTACTGTGGACTAAGCACTATTTTAAGACCTGACGTGGTAAGTTAACTACCATTTGAAATTGTTTTTTGAATAAAAATATTTTAGATTTCACGTGATCACTTGACCAACAAACTTGGAACATAGCTGTTTGAAAGCTGAAATTGTTTCTGGAAAGAGTTGTGAAGCAGTTGCATGATTGTCAGATCACGCCAGAAAGAGCTATTGGGTTTAGGGGGAAGCAGTGTTCACTGGGTTAGAGAGGTCTGAGAAGGTTCCACTGAGGCAATGAAGCTGGATGGCATTTAGAAGAGAAAAGTTTCTGGAAGAATAGATTGTTCTCAACTGAAGCTGTCTCTTAGAATGTACCTTTGTGTAGAGAGCAACTTACCCACACATCACTCTGTGCCCCCATTTCTCCCTTCTGCCTTCCCAGGCTGTCCCCCTGATGCCATCCCCCAGGTCTGCAGCTCGGGGGCTGTGGTAGGTCAGAGGAGAAGCGAATGGTTGCCATACTGTGGGTGGGGCCGCACTGCCCTTGGAAACTGGAGGCAGGAAAAAGAAGATTGGGAACCAGTGAACCTAGAGATCAGGAGAAATCAGCTTTGTTGGTTCTACTGTCCTGTTTGTAAGCTAGTGTTAGATATTTCCTTGGGGATTTTAGTTACTTCCTGTGCTTTTGAATTATTTACAGGTTCTGAAGTCTTTTTGGACTTAAAAGTAGCTAAAGAATATGAAATTGCATTGGTATCTATTTACTGGTTAAGTGATTGTATGTTGAAGTGGTGCCTAATCTTCTCCCCCTTGTGTCTGTCTTTCTCTGGAGCCAAATTGATGTACATAGTCACTTGTACATGTAATTCCTGGCCGCTTCAGTAAACGTGTACACTGAAGACCCAAGCCCCTCAGAACTCCAACATGGAATTATTACAACAGACTCAAACTTGTCTTTAATGACCTAAAACACTGCTTTCTCATCTACAACCTTGAGCGCCAGAGACACCAAAAATAAGGCTGAAGTGGAGAATTGTATTAAGTAATCTCTGCACCCAGGGTGGGACTTGAACTCACAACCCCGAGACCCAGAGTCTCATGCTCTACTGACTAAGCCAGCCAGGTGCCCCAGTGTAGAATATTCTCAGATCTAGAGATGTTTAGAAAGCCTAACCAGTAGATAATTTTGCCAGTGGGCTCATTCATGTAAACTCTTGAAGACTGCAGGTGCTACACGTGGGCTTGGAGAGAACAGGGAAGCCTCACCTTGCCCACACCCTTCTCTTTAACTGGCCTGGGAGGGGTTGCCAAGGGGGGAGTTTCATAATATGAGAGGGAGGGAGGGAAGATAGATTAGCTCTCAAACTGTAGCTCAACCAAGATTCTGGATTTGTTCCTCCTAGAAGAGCATCTTCTCACCCATGTAAGAACCAATTTGGCGGGGGGGGGGGGGGGTTGTTTCTGTAAGCAGTGTGATGGATGTGAAGACTTGTTTTACAGTAGGGTAAATCATCTCCATGGATAACAGTAAGGAATTGTCAAGACCGTGGCCTACAAAAAGAAAAATACTAAATTTTGCCTTTGCAAAGTAACTGAAAAGGGTTGTATAAAGATGGGCCCCTCAGCCTAAATTTAAATTCCCCATTTCTAATGAGTTCATTGTTACATGCTTATTCCCTTTGTTAGTAAACTGTGTAAAGTTAGGAATGACAACAAAGGGTGAGGCGTGAACCCAAACACACTGCCCAGGGGAACTTAATGCAGACTTTTGGGGGAGACCCAAGTCCCCTCCCAACTTAAGGTTTAATTTTTGGCCGACAAAATGAAGCCGTCCTCAGAGGGCCTCATACCGGCATCACACTGAAGTCGCCAACACCCAAGGGCACTCTTTCCGTGACCCCAAGAGCCTCCATTTTGCTCAGGCCTCATCAAAACCACGGGGCCTACATAAAAATATTTTGTAAACAAAGTTACGGGCAGCTCAGTTTTCTAATTGAAAGTAATTATGATTTCTGTGCTGTGGTGTAATTACCTAAAAAAATGTTATTTGATGATTAAGATTCTGGAGTGAATTGTGTTCTTTGGGCTCTCGCGCCGGGCCTCCATCGGGGACTTGGTTTCAGCGGCGTGCAGCTGCTGGAGCTGATTTACAGTGCTGCGGCTGTGGCTGGTCATAAATAAATCCTCTTATATAGTTGTTATGAACACCTGTTAGATCATCTGTCAGCAAAGCGCTGTTCACATTTATCATGGCGCGGGAGTCATTTTACCTCAATCCATTTCCAACTGACTCAGCCTCCATCGCCGGATTACTATTACCACACCATCATCGCTCCTTCCCACTCCATGTTACAACTTGCAGATAAAAGATTTCACTACTTGGCCAAATTTCATAAATAAAGGAGCAGTTCAGTGCAGTAAAAGTTTATTTTTGTCGTCATTTGTCACCCCATTATTCTATAAATCAGATGGAATCGCGCTGTCGCTGGCTCAGGCGTTGCTGTCAGCCTTAGGCATGGAAATGGTCCGTTTCTTCCTTTCAGATGAGATGAGATGTCTTTCCGACTTAACTGGCTTATGGCTTTGTTTCACCCATTTTATTTTATTACCCCTCCAAAAAAAATCCTTGGGGAATGGAAAGATTTACAGAGTGAAATGGAAACAGAAAACACAGCCCAGCACACTGTTTAGCTCAGTGATCTGCGTTTCCCCCCATCCGGCCGTCAGGAATTGACCCCCAGCCCCTCACACTCTGAGTCCTTGACTGAGGATGCTTTCCATAAACTTCTGAGGGCTTTGTGGTTTCTATTATGGCAAGGCCATTCCAATGTGGAGTCACAGATATTGAAATACCTGAGGTATATCCTCAGAGATCCTCCCAATGTGACAGGCCTTATGCAAAGACATGTCGAACTGGTTTCTTTTCTAAAATGCATTGTAATAGCTCGGAGGCTTTGAGAGACAATGGTCACCCCTGGGGAGCGTCTTACCCCTTGGAGGTTTGTCAGCCGTGGAGCTTTGGAGGGGAGTCAGGATTTATTAGCAAGTTGTGAACTCCGTCTCGGGTGTAAGTCTGAGGAAGGCAATGTCCCTCGGTTAAAAGGAAGAGGACAGAAAAAGCTGAAGGGATGGGGTAATAGAAAAGGGTTTATAGTTGATATTATACTTCCGAGTTGGTTCTAATTCAACTTACATTCTTCATAGTCATTATGTAGCTCATAAATTCAATAAAGTGTTTTACTGTTACTATAAAAATGACAGGAGGGGGGTTTTATGTTGTAAGTTTCGTTAGTTGCTCTTCCTGTTTTATGTTGAAGTTCTCAGGCCATTATGTCATTAAACTCCTTGGAGTCTGAAGGGCTCAGGCCCCTCCATTTCTTGCCTTTTGCACACTTGGCCATGTCAGCCTAGGCTGGGTCAGGCCACCAGACACATGGAGCCAACCACAGTAGTGCTGGGAGATCAGGGGGCTTTGCATCTGTTATTTCACGAGAAGCAGCTTCATTCTGTGACGATGGGGGAGGGGCGAAAGCCTAGGCAGACTACTGGAGGGGCTCTAGAAATTTGGAAGAAGAGTCTATCAGGAGCACTTGTTGGATGGGGTGTAAGTGGCCCAAGGCCCTCGCAGACCCAGAAATCATTCCCTGCATCGAGATTGGCCTGGGAGCACTAGACTCTGCTTACTTGTTAACCTTTGCATAGCTCGTAAGTCCAACCTTTGCATAGCTCGTAAGTCCTTGATAAAGTTCTAAGCAAATGCAGACTCAGACTCTTAACTGGGATTGTTTGAAAGGAAAGACTCTTTTGGCTGTTTTCTTTGATTCCAGAAGAAGCAAAGGGCACTTCTGCTGTAGGAAACTTTGCTTTCTCCAGATGTTTGTTTTGAACAAAATATCCACATGGAAACAGCAACTACTAATTCTCTGGCCAGAGTGCATCAAGGCCTTAATCTAAAGCCTCCCATCCATCCAGCTGTCTGGCATTTGCTATTATAGGGCACCAACAGAGAAATGAGGCTGTGGCTTTATCACTGCACCCTGGGTGACAACTTGATTTTCTGCTTTCACCGCAGGCAGCAGCAGCCCAACATGATGGGGCTGTTAATTTGTGCATTTCATGGTGTCTGTCAGGGGGGCAGGGAGAGGAGGGTTTCAGGGGGAAGGGAATGGAGCATGTCCCAGCCGCGGAAGCACCTGTCTGCATTGACGGCACAGAGCACTTCTTATTAGCGTGCAGGTCTCTAAATGCAGCCCAGGGATGACAGCCTGGCATCCCAGCACCCACACACTGTGACAGGCGCCGGCAGCCGGTCCCATTGTTTGCCCTTGATGAGCATGTCATTAATGGAAATGGAAGAAAGTGAGGGCCACATCAGTATTCAAATAGCCTCTATTCTCTCTGCCATTCACCCGGCTGGCTCAGCCTGCTGCAGATTTCCTTCTGCAAGCTCCTCTTAGACTTTTTTTTTTTTGGTAACAGATTTATTCCCATTGCATACAAATCCTTTCCATGTTGTTCCTGGTTTCTTCCAAGCCTGTGTTTACACCCACCTCTTTAGGCTGGATTTAGCTAGATCAAAGGAGATTTGGGGCTCTTGTATATTGCAAAGGTCTAATTAGCAAGTGCATGCTCTTTACAGCCAAGAAAATGCATGTTGCTACTCCTGAATCCTGCATCTTCTCTGAGGGGGATGGTGGCTGCTCTGGCCACCAGTCTGAGAAATATCTGATAGAGCTGGGTAGCATGCAACACAGAGAATCTGACTTCTTCGAGAATGGCTGGCATGAGAAACAATACTTCTCTCTCTCAAGCTTAGCAAATTAAAGAAAAAGCAAGGAAAGTGCCCAGTAGTGTATTTGGGAGGGAAAGAACTGTGTATGCCCATGATTATTTACAGCCAAGTGGAGAGTGACTAGATCCTAAATACATGTTTCCGTCCCTCCCACCCTGTGTTGGTCTGTTTGCTTAATAATGTAATTAGTGCTCAGAGGGAGAATATTGACGATGCTGCCTGCAGCCATTGCTTTTCCGTGCGCCTCTAACCCGGTCCTGTTGCCCACCTGGCTCCTGCATTGCCTAGTCTGGTGGCTTCGGCCGTGCACCTACACACCCTCACTCCTGCCCACACACCCCTCCGAGCCCCCTCTGCTAATATAAGCCCAACTCCACAGTCCCACCCCCCTGAGCCCCTGCACACACTTAGTCCTGTGCTTGCCTGGCTCACATCTCACACGTTCAGATGGCATGTCCTTAGATGAAGGCAGCAATGAAAGACCACCTCTGCTTTCTCTCTGACCTTTTAGTAAGGAAAGGTCGGAAGAACTGCTTGCTGTGCATTTCCCTAGCAATGTCCCTTATCTGGTATTAATCTGTCAGTGAGTAGGGCCCCGACTCCCTAAGACATCTTCCAGGTCCGGTCTTGCCGGAGGCTGAAAATGGAGCCAACGTTACTGCCGAGTGCCTGGAAGGAGAACTCGGGGCTAGTTCCTCAGCAGTGCAGTGTCCTCTGCTTACATCTGCAAAATGAACAAAGCAATTCTGACTTCACCAAGCTATTTGAGAGAAAGAGCCATGTCTTTATTCCAACACTGTCGTCTCCCAGTAGAGGTGCCCAGTGGTCTGGCTCAGAGTGGACCTCCATGGAATTGTTCCTATCCCGGGTATCACGGCCCCTCGATGGTTCTGGGGGATCCAAGAACAGATTTTCTCAGGTGTTTACCGGACAACCTGCAGAATCCCCCCAGCCCTTCCTCAGTAGAAGCCCAGAGGGGTGATTATGGTTTAAAAAGCGAAGTCGTAAATTGGGCTTTCTCTACTCACTTGCTTTGTAGCTGAGGGAATCCACAGAGGGCAATTTAAAAGAAAAAGAAACAGGCTGAGAAAAAAAATTGCAATGCTTTAGCCTTAGTGTCAGAGTGATGGAAAATAATTTTCACATTTGATTAATTATTAAGAAATCTGTTTAATAAAATATAGAGAGAGCATTTTGTCTCTCCACAATCATTAGTATGACCCTGGACCCCTATTTTGGAGGTGAACAAAAAGCTATTGAGGTATAACAATAAATTTTGTCCCCAAGCGTTTTTGCAGAAGTGGCCACAGGGCCGTCCTGACAGATTTAAGGCAGAAATCCCACAGCTGACACTGAAATGTGTCAAATCCAGTGGCTTCAGTTGGCAGGTCGCACTCGCCAGCCTCACCCAGACATGTGAATAAAGCAGAATTATTGACCTAGAAAGAAACCGGGCATTGGTAGGGCTTTTTTCTTCTTGTTTTATTTTTTTGGAAAATTATCTCCCTAAAACATAGGTTCAAGTGTTTAGTATTCTTGGTAGCTTACTTTTTTCAAGTGCAAAAAGTCATCAAGGAATCCTATTCTTCTTTGAATGAGTTATTGTCAAAAAACACAATTTCTCTGTCCATGACTCTTTGTTTTATTAGACTTTAAATAGGAATATCAGAACGTCTAAGGAAATATCCTATTAGAATTAGACTTCTTTTTCCCCCAGGAAAAAAAAAAAAATTATCTTTAAGATTAGTATGTAGAGGGTTTTATCCAACTTCGTGCATTTAAAATAATTAGTTATATGAATTTACATACTCATTTTTAAAATGCTTGGAGAGATATTTCCAAGTTTCAATTTCTGATGCACTTTGATTTGCTAGTTATTTTCAAATATTGATTATGCTCCACAGACGTGGATTCAGGGAGCAATCACCATCAGACATCAGGCATGGAGATGTTCGGGCTGAGTTTACTCCATGTTCCCTCCGTGCCCCCAACCTACTGGTGGTACATTTGTGAAGTTCACATCTTTCCCATTCAGGTGGATGTTCCTCTGGTGAAGGCACTAGTGAAAGACCACCTCTAATTTCTTCCTGACTCTTCAGTGAGAAAGGACAAGCCCTTGCCTGGCGGCCGGGGTTTGGGGGCTGGCAGTGGGACATTCTCAGGCTGCGCCTGATGGGCCATCGTGGAGGGACCTGGGCCTACACCTTCACAGCCTACACCTGTATCTCTAAACCTTCCACCACTGCCCACCTATTTTGAAGATAAATTCATCAGACCTTCCGGAAGGAATTCCTGAGCTAGTCATCTGCAAATATTTTCACTCTCTTAGCAAAGGCCACTCCCGTGAATGGAAAGCTTAGTGTGAAAAACACGTTGCAGGGATGGGGTAAGGTGGGGTGGGGGAAACAATTTGGTCTTTCAGTTACTAACCTCCTGCCCCTTCACCTCAGACATTGGTGGGGAGCACGTGTGATATCGGGAGGTTAAGTGGCCCCAGTGCTGTTCCTATCGCCATGTAGTGATCTCCTGGGACCAAGAAGAGCACAAGTATCATTCTCCCCTCTCTGGGCCGGTAGAAGGCAGATTTACAAGCTCCAGAGGTAAACAGGGAGAAAATATTAAAATCTTTATCATCTTTATTATTTATCCAATGCTTCTAATCGATTTGTATTTGCTTTATAATGCACTCAATATATTGTACAGGACAGTAAATACATATACAAATACAGTAATATATATAGTTAGTGTCCTATGCACATATTAGTAAAACATTATAAGTAGTCATACATGTGTATAATATACAGTCAGCAATGCGTGATCCAATTTACAGATAAACATATGCACTGGAATCAACTCAGTCAAAAGTGCCTGGAGACCACAGTGTGGCTCCCAGCATGCACTGCTCTTCGCTGCCACAACAGTGAGCCTAAGGTGGTATTCCGAGCACCAGGTTCTCTCCTCTGTGACTGTGGTTTGAGATGAGTAGGCAGGGAGGCCTCTGGAGGCACCGGGAAGTTATTTCTACTTCCCAGACAAAAATCAGACCTCTCCTGGCCTCTCCCACTCCTCCACCCTTTTTTCCTCAGGGCAGTTTAGAGAATATTCAATGTTCAGCCACCTCAAGGAGGAAGCGCAGGGAAGAGGGTGATTCCGTCCTGAGCAGGTTCACCATCCTGAGCAGGTTCGCTGTGCGGGGTGCGGGGACAGATTATAGCCCACTTTGGAGAAGTTGGGAGGCAGGATGTGGGAGCGGTGCAGCCTCTCTGCTGGAGGAAGGCGTCGGGGGGCTGGGCGGTGGACAGGCAGAGGGTGGGATGGCATCTGGATCCATCTCATTAGGAGTGAGGAATGACTCCTGATTCACAAAAGGTCATTGCCTACTGAGGTAGATAAATTACCTATAAGCCTTCAGCAGAGTTGGAGGACCTATTTGGAAAGGAAGTTTTCATTAAATCAAAGATTTTATGGCTTCTATTTTGTTGCATAGGAAAAGGGAAATAATTACTAATTGACGAAATAAGTGCAGGGAATAAAAAAGTGTAATGTTATTCTAATAGGCCTTGTCTTGGTCTTTAACTTTTCACTTGCAAGCAGCATTATTTTTTAACTCAGATGTATAAAAATCATCCTCACTGAGAAAGTGGAACGAATTGCAGTTAAACAATTGAGGGGAGCACTAACCAATAATAGGATAGGCTTTAAAATGCCATAAATATTGTTCCTTTTTATTGTGTTTGATTTTTGATGATTCCCATAACCCATTGCTTAAGATTAAATAGACATGTTCTTAGGTATTACTCAAATACATTTTAGTGCTAAACTATATAAAGCAGAATATATATATTTGCCCCCAAATTGCCTGTTAGATGAGTTTCTCAGATGGGCCTCTATTTTTCTACTGACATTTCCATCTTGGGAAACCTCCCAGATTATAATAGTAACACTGAAATTAAAATTTCTCCAAGGGTGAATTTAACCTAACCTATAGGGGTATCAATGCAGCTTATACATTAGGCCGATTTTCATGGAATAACAAATATTGGAGTCTTTCTGTCAGCGAAATGTTTACCCCTCACATTTACATGACCACGGGGATTTCTTTTTCATAGGATCCCTGCCTTTTTACCCCTAATTAAATCGGTTTTGGAGAGGATTTGTGCTCCTGTGAGATTCACAGGCTATCAGAAGTAAATGATAAACAAAGAAATATGGAAAATAGCTAAGTGGGGAAAGAAAACGGTAGATTCACACTGATTGCACCTTTTTTTTTTTTTTTTTAAGCTCTCTTCCCCGGATAGAAGGCCTCCTATGCTTGGTCTTCAGCTGATCATTTTTTGAACCTGCGCTTTCTCCTTGTTCCCTTGCAGCAGCTGGGTGTGCGGGGTGGGCCCTGCGTTCATCCGCATCCCCGCACTGAGGGAGCCGCAGCTCTGAGCAACGGGATGGTGGGCGCGGGTAGGAAAGTCCTCTGCAGGGACGGTATGGGATGAGAAGGGGACCGAAAAGTCACTAATAAGGTAAAGTGCCCAGCATGGTGCCTGGAGCTCGTCAGCCACCAAATTATTCACATTATATAAAAAGATCCAAGTAGGGGGTGTTCTCCATTATAGACAGGGAGAGAAGCAGAGTTATCTAAGTGCATAAGAAAAATGCAAACGTTCTCCTGACAAGTACATGATGGGCTGTGTGTGGCCCTGCTCCCCTTTATGGACTTTTCCAAGAGCCCCAACCCCCAGTTTCCCCAAGTTCTCGATCTAATATAATTTTAGTAGTATCAAATAATGACATTCTTAACCATTTCTCAAGGGCAACCACTCTACTCACTAATAGATCTCACTGTCAGGGAATTTTTATGGATAACTATTTAGGAACTTTTTTTTTTCCTCTAAATTTCTTCCCACTGGAACACTGTGAGTCTTGAAAATGAACAAACGGTGAAACACCCTTGTTCGCTTGTGACCCTCAAGATGGCAGACGGTTACTGGTGACATTAGTGGTAGGCATGACTTGCTTCACCATCCAAGTGGCATCCATCAAGCTGCCCTACTGCCCAGGCCTCAGTTTCTTCAGGGAGAAGTTGTAAAGAATTAAGGTGAAGAGACTATCCCCTTAGTATCCCTCTTCCTCTGGCTGGACTCAGCATCACTCAGCACAACACTGCATTCCACTGCGGGAGCATCACCCAGCCTCTGGACCTCAGGTATCCCAGGCAGAGAAATGCCCTTGGTAAGTTCTTCCTCCTTCCATCATAGTTAAACCCTGTACCATACTTGAGATTTCTCCAGTCACTTACATAAATAACCCAATTTCTTTTTCACCTTGTCTTCAAGGGTTTGTGCCTGCCCTCCGTGACTTCCACCACACAAGAAAGGGAGCCCCAGGGGACTCTGACCAAATTTACTAAGGTAGAGTGGAGTTTCCCGAACCACTGAAGAAGTAAGAATCCTAAAAGGCCTTTTATGGGAATTGAATGACTCTTGAGAAATCTCCTCGCTTAGCTGTTTTGCCCCAGGAAATTAACATTGCATTGTCCTACCCACCCTCTCCTACCCTGTTTTGGAAAGGTAGTAGATAGTTCATTTTCAAAGTAACGGACATCCTGTTTGTATTTACTTTCTATGCCACAAACAATGCATTTGGTATTGAGTTGAATAGGGCTCCAGAGAAAATACAGTTAATGAATAGTCACAAGGCTGCTAATCTGATCAATGCTGGGTGATAGGACATTTAATCTGATTGTGACCACAACTGCACAGAGCCAGTGGCGGCAAAGAGGACCACATTGGCTGGCAGGAGCATCTGTAGATTATTAATTACTTGAGGGGTGGGGGCTCTGATGAAAATAGATGCGGGGAAGAGAAAAGGCGTCTAGCAGGAGGAAAGGAGCAGGCAGGAGGAAGCTAACTTAGGGAGGTTATCCCACAGAAAGTGTGGCACGTTTTATGCCAGTAACCCTGGATATAGCCCCATATTCAAGATGAAAATGAAAACCAGAAACAATCTTCATAAACCCCACATCTCATTCAGGTAGGCTTGCGGACCACAGCAAAGGAAACCATCCATGGTGGCCGAGAGTCACACCATTACTTGAAGAAGACCAGGGCTGTGGCAGTGGGGGGAGGGCTCCTCCCTGTCAGCAGCACCGCTCTGGCTGAGGGGTTGGTCCACCCTGTTGGCCATGTCCATAGTGATGATCAATACACATCTCTGCCTGAAAACACAGAGACTCCTCTGCTTGCCGGGGATGAAAACATCTAATGTCCAATGTCTACCCCTGCTCAGGCCAGCCTTGCAATGCCTCAGGGCCGGTGGCAGAGGCAGAAGGCCAAGGGACCTTCCTCAGCATCCTCTGCCATGCCCCCAGAGGCCGTCCATAGGACTAGGAACAAACTGGAAGCAAGCTAGCCAGGCTGGGGCTAACTCTCACACTCCTGACCTGCCCTTTGCCCTCTCGGATCTGGAGGATGCCCTCCTGTCCTTTGCAGGGGTCAGTGGGCACAGACCTTTCTGTAGACCCCAGCAGATGGCTCAGTGTCCTCTCAAAACCATGTTTCCACTCACAGCTGCATCCTGAGCAGAGCAGAGATTCCTGGTGTCACCTCCTCCTGTCCCACCACGACTTCCCTCGTCCTAGCAACATGCACCAAACACCTTGAGACAGATGTACGGCAACGAGGACTGCAAGTTCCCTGACTTCGGGGGCTCATTATCTCTTTGAGAGAATAAGACACAAAAACAGGTACTTATCCGGGAACAGCCCAGAAGGTCATTGGCTCTCCATGATGACTTTTTTGCAGTCCTCAGCACCGAGGCCCTCCGTTGGCCTTTTCCAAATGTATTAAGGACCTCCATTATGCCCACCCGGCATGGGTAGCCCTCCACCCTTGTACCTTAGCGCACCTGATACGTGAACCCTTCAGAGCGCCTCAGCCACATTTTGATCAATGGTGCTGCTAAGTGTGCAAACCATCACGCCAATATCTGAGAGATCGATGGAAGCCCCGGAATGCCAGGCTGACGATGAGGTCGGTGGGAAGCCCCAGAAGGTGTTTGCTCAGTGCCGGCTTGGGGCTCCGGCCCTCTCCATTCTCTGCCCCCAGACATTCCCACGGGGGCTGCTGTCGCTGGCTGCTGGGGCCTCACCCTCCCCTGAAACTGGGGCCGGGAAGACGGGAGCTGGGGAGGGCTCCCAGGAAGGCCCAAGACAACCAGTACGTGGGCGAAAGAGCCCCGCGGCTGCTGTGTTGGTCCCTCGCGCTGCCAGGAGGCCCCATTCTGAGCTAATGAACAGCTTAAGTGTGCAGATGAGGGGAGAAGCAGGGAGTATAAGCCCTGACCGTTAAACACTGTCAGCAACACAGGAGGCTGCCTGGGCGGAACAACAGCTCAACCCAAAGAGTCCTTTCAGATGCCCAGTTTTGTTCTGAAGTTGCCTGTCCGCTTGTCTCCTCTTGTTTTTCTTTTTGCTTTTAAAACCCTTACAATCAAGCATTTATGAAATACTGGGGCCAGGGGAAGTACTTCTATGAGCTATTCAAGCCCAAAAGCCTCAAAGAAGGAGGGTGGGATGCTGACGGTCTAATTGATTTTCTCTGGAATAAAATTAAAAGCAAGGCAGAGAGTAGCAAATAGCACTCACCTTTATTGGGCGCCTTGGAGCTTGGTAAATAGAGGGCAATGTTTCAGCGTTTGGTTTAGGGTGAAGGAGGGGGCTTATTATGAGAAAATGAAAAACAATTAGGCTGCCGGCAGAGCGGAGGTGGGGGTGGGGTGAGAGGCGGCGGGGGGCGGGGGTCGGGGGATGGGGTGGTGGAAGCTGGAGGGGGGACTCCATGGCGAGGCTGCTCCACGGAGGCCCGGCCTCCCCCGTCTGGCGCCGCCGCCGGGGGTCAGCCGGCCAGCCTGTTTTCTCTCGGAAAAGTGTGTTCCCCCTTTGCCTCCTGGCCTCTGCCTCCAGGCCGCCGGAGCCTGGCGCTTCCCCTGGTAGAATGTAAACGAACCAGAGCCCTCTCCCTGCGATCGCTGTAAAACGAGAAGCCATTTCTTCCTGTTAAGTAGAAAAAGCCCACCCCTGTGAAACCTCGTTCCCAATGCCCGTGCACTGCTAATGGAATTTTTAACTCGACCTAACCGCACCTGAAGGTAATCAGCTCTGGGCCAGTTGTGCATTCCAAGTCCCTGTCAAGCTGACAGGAGGGCAGAATTAGATGGTTTGATAACATTTCTCTCCAGGGCCCCATTTCAGCAGTGGTGGGGCAGGTGTCCCCGCTCCCCCCTTCCCCCCCCCCCGCCCCCCGCAGGCTTTGTCCTGTTCTCCCTGCTCTCCCTACCAAGACGGGGTGATGCGCCGCCCCCCCAACTCCCGTTCTGATCTGGGTGCCCTGACCTCAGGGAACTGGGTTCTGGTTTTCAGAACTACTTAGGCATTTCTACCCCCCGGGGAGACAGACAGTGTTGAGGTTCAGGGTGTTAAGATATGGCTCTGCCCTGTGAAACCTTCTTCAAACAAGGGTGTATTTCTAGCAGGAAGCAATTTGTACATTCCAATTTTCCCAACTCTCACCCCAACTCTCAAGTCATAGAATGTTTTTAAAACAGTGCCCAGTCATGGAAAATGCCAGCCAGGTATTTTGAAGTTGCTTTGTACTCTTAGCATGTGACAGAATCTTCACCCAGGGAACTTTCAAGAAGCAAGAATTTCAAGTAGAAGGCTGAGGCAATTTTAAGAGGGGCACTCTCTAGTCTTTTGTGTAACTTTCCTCCCTCTCTCTATCTTTCTCTCTCTTCTGTTTCTAATTCCATCTTAGAAGCTTGAAAATACAATTTTTTCCCTTTACCAATTTTGTGTTTTTCTATTTGGCAAACATTGATTCTTTTCTGTGTCCCAAATGGAGGTGAAATTAACTTGTCTGTCTGTTTCTTAAACAAAAATAAATAAACAACTTCAATATGTATAGTCCCAGATCCTGCCAAACACCTTTTGCGGTATGCCAATGTCACCGAGGAATGTCAGCTCAGCACTGTGATTAGCATTTTACAATTGCTACGGAGCCAAATGTTGAGAGAATAACAAATGCTATTTTGTGCCCCATGAAAATTACAGTTGAATAAAGGGAATTTTCCACTCATATAGCAGGAAATTTAAAACAGGAGTCCAGGAGACTGGAATCCAGATGACTTTCTCAGGTAAATAATTTTAAGATCAAAATTGAGGTCTCAAAAATGTATATAAGTTAATTTAGTTTCACTTTTTAAAAGCTTTCCTATCTAAAGTTTTGTATTATGAGTTCACTTTAAGTGGATTTTTTTAACCCCAATTCCCAACTTAAAAATATAATTGATGTTAATAAGTGAAAAGATAAGCCACAGGTGAAGGGAAATGTTTGCCTAACACATCTGAAAAAGGACTTGTGTGTAGAATGAGTAAAGAACTCTGACAATTCAATAATAAGACCAACAAACCAATTAAAAAGGGGCCAAAAAAAAGGAAAAAAAATGGAAAGACACTTGACCAAAGAAGATAAACAAATAGTCAACTGGTACATGAAAATGTGTTCAACACCATTGAGTATCAGGGAAATGCAAATTAAAATTGAAATGAGATCTCACTACTGGAATTGCTAAAATTAAAAAGAAAGACCACATCACGTGTTGGTGAGGATATAGAGGAACTGGAATTTTCTCATACCCCGCTAATAGGAATGCAAAATCATCCACCTACTTTGGAAAACTGCTCAACTGTTTCTTCAAATGCTAAACACATACTTATCACACAATCCATCAACTCTTTCTTAGGTATTTGCTCAAGAGAAATAAAAACAGGTCCATGCAAAGATCTACAAGCAAATGTTTATAGCACCTTTATTCATAAGGGACCCAAAGAGAAAACAACCCAAACATCGTTAACTGCTGAATGAGTTTGGAAATTGTGGTATATCCATTCAATGGAATTCCATGTACCAATAAACAGGAATGAATTAACAACACACAGCAATATGGATGTATCTCAGAAAAATCATTCTAAATGAAAGAAGCCAGAATACACAAAAGACTATATATACTGAATGATTCCACTTATATGATATTCTAGAAAAGGCAAACTTATAGGGACAGAAAACTGATTCCTATAATGAGGCACAAGGGAAGTTTTCGGGCTAATGGACATGTTCTATATCTTGATTGTGGTAGTAGCTATACAACTGTGTACTCTTGTCAAAACTCATCAAACTGTATACTTTAAATGGGTAAACTTATTATGTGTAAGTTATACCTTGGTAATTCTGACTTTAAAAAAATATTGTCAGGATGCCTGGGTGGCTCAGTCGGTTGAGTGGCCGGCTCTTAATTTCAGTTCAGGTCATGATCTTGGGGTCCTGGGATCAAACCCCACATCGGGCTCCATGCTCAGAGGGGACACTGCATGAGGATTCTTTCTCTCCCTCTCCCTCTGCCCCTCTCCTCACTCGCATGCACATGTGCGCACACTCTCTAAAATAAATAAATAAATCTTTAAAAAGAAAAAAAAGAAATTGTCAAGACTAGGCATGGTAGGCTAAGTAATGGCTCCCAAAGATACCCATGTCCTAATCCTTGGAACCCGTAAAAGTTGCTTCATATGGTAAAAAAGCATTTGCAGATGCAATTCAGTTGAGGATCTTGAGATGGGGTTATTGTCCTGGATTATCCTGGTGGGCCAATCGTAAACGTCCTTATAAGAGGGAAACAAAAGGAGATTTGACACAGAAGAGAAGATGCCCATGTGACAAACAGAGTGCAGCAAAGTCAAAGAAGACCTGGGAGATGGAAGAAGAGGCCACGAGCCAAGGAGTAAGAAGAATATAGCTCTAACAGCCAGAAGAGGCAAGGAACAGATTCTCCCTTAGATTATGACCCTGCCAACACCTCCATTTGAACCCGGTGAAACTGATTTGGACTTCTGACCTCCACAACTATAAGAGAATAAATTTGTTTTGGTCTAAGACACTAAATCTGTGGTAAATTGCTACAGCACCTATAAGCAACTAATACACTAGCGAACAAGTGACGGCTAGAACACAGATTGCAAGAGTCTTGCTCTCATTTAAGGGGAGACCTGATGGCTTAAATCAGCATCTTTAGATTTCAGTATGGGTAAGAATCATCTGAAATGCTTTTAAAAATGTAGTGATTCTCAGCCCCCCGTTCCTCCTCACTCTTATCTCCCCACCTATGCCAACCTGATTTAGTCAAGAGGGCAGAGCCTGGGCAGCTGCATCTGGGTCTACTGCTGATGCCCCAAACTTGACTTTCAGACTGATATAAGGAGTGTGTTAATGATGTGAAATCAACAGAGCTTGAGACCCCCCCCCCCCTTTGCTTCCACTGGATGATAGCTAAGAGAAGCCTGCAAATGTCTAGGCACTAGTGTGAGATTCATTTAACTTAATTAGTGAAGCTGACAGTTTGCCTAGTTTGAAACACATCCAGTGAAAACCCAAGCCCTATCAGATAACAGTTGAAAAGAAACAAAAGTGAGAGAGAGGAGAGAAAGAGGTAATTTTAAGGCCAGAATTACCACTCAGTTCCATCTATATACAAGCTAATTTATGTTTCCATGAGAATCTGCCAGGCTACTCCAGCAGTTTTAGCAATGTATTTCTCTACCCATGTTTATCAAATATTTAAACATCCCATTTTTATTGAACCATAATATCCATTGAATATGTAAGCAAAAGAAGGAGAATGAATTTTCTTTTTCACAGCAAGAATACAATGGCAATTCTTTGCTCATGATCTGTTTCCATCTGTACAATAAAGTCACATTTGAATTCTCATATTTGCTGGAAAAAAAAGTAAATCATTCTCTATCTTCCATAAATACGTATTTCCTAAGTCCAGATCAACTGATTGATCTATCACAACATTAATTGATCAGCATAGCATCTGTCTGTCCATTTATTCATCTGAGAGAGAAGCAGATGACACACAATTAGTTTCATAATGGAGTAACACTTTCCCTCCAATTAGCATAGCTGTGCATGTGATAGGAAGGTTCTAGTCTCAAAGGCAAGTGAATATTTATTATTTCCTTGTACCAGGGTGAACAAATCAGTTTAGGGACTGAACATCTCTTGTTTAAAATGAGTATCACTGGTCAGAAATATCCACTTTGAGTGTGGTACCTACAATACAGTCTGTAAACCACCATTGCAAAAGACTGCATCTCCAGTAAACTAAACCAGTGCCCAAACCACCTTGCTCATTATGATGGACAGTAATCAGTGAACTAATAAAACGATTGGAGCTGAAATCATATTTTGCATTCACAGCAGCAATGGAATAACGAATAAGCCATAGAGATGAATATACATATTCATTTTCCCTCTTTACGACACACACAAACCTTGCTCTCTGGCCTTCTAGTTGTATGAGAGTCAACACAGTGTTTGACGCACTGAAATACAGTGGCAAATCATGTTTGACGAAGGAGGTGGCTCCTGCTTTAGTGCGTTCCATTCACTGGGGAGAAGCAGATAGTTTGTGGGGGTCTCTCTCTAAGAAGGCAGAACCATAATTCCAAGTCCAGAGGTCAGGAATTTATTTTCATGGTGTCAAAAGCATGTTTTAACGATGTAATGTGTATTCTAGTATCCCCTGGCTGATGGGGTAGATGTGCTCCTTGTTAACAGAGAAAACTGAGGTTTTATGGCACGGAGTTTGGGTCAAGAATGAAAAGTTTTGAAGATTTACATTTTTCTTCAGCATTGACCTTTTGGCTTTATTCCTTAATTAAGCAAAGACATGGCAGCAAAAGGGGGTATTATGGGCCTGCTGTATCCCCAGGGTGTTATGAGATACCAGACACAGTTAAGCTATCTCAAGACAACCATGTTCTCTGGAGTTACTTTATTGCTATTATAAAAAATCTTTATTATGGGAAAAAATATGTATTTTTATGCCAGAAGAAGATGAAGATGACAGTTAGGCTGTTGAATGGTAGTTTCAGTTGAGCTTCGTGCCCACAGAGATTGTAAAACACCCAAGACTAAGGGAGGGCTCCTGATAGAATCTTAAGAAACCTAAAGGGGTATATTAATCTTTGTGAAATTCATAGTTGGAACAGGCTACCATTAACTGGCACTTTCCAGTTATCAAGATATTTTATGAAACTGAAAAAGTCCTATTACACTTACTAACAGGGCCAACTTTGAGGGTGTGGCTAATGAAATAGTCTCTTTCCAGATCGTCTCAACTGTAAGAACCTTGAGATCCTGAATCCCCAAGGATGCCTGCTGCTTTTCTTACATGCTGCCTAGCATGGCCTTCGTACAGAAGATTCTGTGTGAGTTTGCTTTTCTTTACTAAGGAAAAGAAAGCCTTTAATTGAGTGGCTGCTCTTTTCAATTCGATTTTTATTGCTTTTAAAGCAAATATGCTGCCCTTTCCCCTCTGAAAAAAATCACCTTTGCTTAAACTACTCACACCTCTTTCCGTCAATATTGATCAAAATAAGACACCTTATTTAAAAAGTGTTATTCCTTAGACCTTTCATCATGAGCTTCCTTTGCTACCAGGAACAGCTTAGGTACTTGCTTATGTACTAGTCTTTGGGTTTATAATTTATGTTTCATTCTCTCTGAATTCCAGAAGGAGTGTGATGTGGTTCTTGCATTTGTGTTCTCTTGGCTCTCACCGATGGGGCTTCTGGGAGCTGACCACCCCCCGCCCCCGGAATTGACCTGTCTCCTATGTATCTGTAGCAAAGGAACAGATGGAATTCTTTCCGTTCTACCCATGGGAGGAAGAGGTAGGTTGGGATCCCTCACCCACACTTTCCGCTCCTGAACGAGGGAAGTGGGTCACCGCTATCGAAGCAGTGAACAGAGGCAGGGAACCTTTTGGATCTTTTGGTTGGCATAAAGGAAGCCTGGTTTCTACATAAAGTTTCTACATAAAGAAAGACTGATGCTAGTTTCTTCCTCCTCCGCTCCTCCCCCTCCTCCCCCCTCCTCTCCTTCTTCTCCTTCTTCTTCTTCTTTTTCTTCTTCTAATAGTTACTTTATCCCCACATTGCTCAACAGATTTCTCATGAGGAAGTCTGCCGCTCCAGTTTGCCCGAAGTCGGCCATCTAGGAATGGGCTGCTTCGAGGGGCCCTCCGTGCATCCTCTCTGGGCCGGCCCGCAGGAATCCACAGGTTAGTCTCACTACACACATCAGTGTGCACCTACAGTCTCTCAGCCCTAGGCGATGGCTCACTTTTTAGCAATTTTTTCAGTACAACAGAACTGCATTGCAGGGGTTTGGAATGGTCCTTTGCATTATAAAGAGATTTCACTAGTTGACCCAGCAAGTTATTTGTGCAGAGCCCACTTTGGGTACTCCTCGGTGCGGAGGCAGTAGGGAGGCTCCAGGATGACACACGGTCCTTGCTTCTGTCAGGGATATCATGGTGTTGGGGGAAGAGGAGTCTGTGCCCCTCTGACCCCACAAAAGAGAAAGCTGAGGGTGTCATTTAGTGCTTCGTTTGGGAACTAGAAAGGGAACTTCCAGCTGGACCTAGGAAGAGATGGAGCCAGAGGGGATTTGGGTGGGGAGGCAAGGAATAGACTCATGAATTAGAGAAATTCTTGTGGCTAATCTATGCTCTGCAGCCTGAGATATTCACATTCCTTATTGAGGAAAACTTTTGCTGGGTATCCGTTTCCTAGTGAGAATGTCACTTTCACTTTCAGTTTCATTATATTTTGGACAGAGTCTGTTTCCTGGTATAAGTTTGCTGGCTCCATCCTTAAGAAAGATGCTCAAATTACGTATACCATCATCAAGCCTTCAGTACCTAGCTCCATGTTTCTTCCCAGAAACCAAGTGGCATCCAGGTGGGCTTGTGAGCCACTCCAAACATGTAGATCTCTCCTTCTGTTGTGAGAGCAGAGTAATCTCAGGAGATTGGTGTCACTGAATATCCTCCCAAGCATAGCTGTCAAGTATATAGATTCAAAAATTCACCATTTCATTTGATCCATTTTCAGAGCTTATTGAGTTACTTGTGTGTTTCTCCTCTTCCAAAATGCTGTGTGCTCTTCCCGCGGTGCTCTTTTATTTGGAAGACCCCAAAGCAGGCCACCCAGGAGTCAGGGGAAAAAGCCTTCCTATATGAACCAGTGTGAGCAATGTCGGAAAAATGTGGTACAAAGCTGACAGAAACGCCAAGTTCTAGTTTTCCTATTTCTGGAGGATTATATCAAACAGGTTTAAAATAATGGAAAATATCTGGTCTCTCCGCATGGGGTAGCAGAAAGGTGACTGCCACCAATGAGACAATGTTATATGGACTTGATGTATTATATAAAACACTTGAAATGTTATGTACATAACAATGTTAGAGTACTTGGTCCTTTGGAACAAAATAGACCAAAGCAACTTACAAATTTGGCATCATGACTCAAGGTTTGAATGGAAATAGCCAAGAAACCATAAGGCAAACACAGAGCCCAACTATTATTTCTCCTTAGTATCACCACTTCTTTCTGATTTTTTTTTTTTTAAATGCTGTTGAGAAGATGTAAAAAGTAGATTTTGAGCAAGGCAGGCAATGATTAGCATCTGCAAAGGAGACCTCTGGATACTCAGTCATTCAGTAAGAAGTACCCAAAGACAGAATTTGGATCATTATTAGAAATAACATATTGATGTCACACACACACACACACACACACACACACACCCCATCAAATCTATTTCCCAATCTTCAGCCTGATTAATGGAAATTCCAAAGAACTTCATTCAGATTGGATTGTTGATGTGGGCATCCCAACTCAAATCCACTGTAGGTGATTTTATTTCCCTGTGATTAAGGCCCATGGTTCGATAGCATTAGAAATGCTGTAGAGAAGCATTTCTCTACAGTAGAGACGAAATTACAATTCCTTGCACTTGGCAAAATGTTTGCTATTGAGGATTCCAAATTCTCCTGGTCATGAGGAGCTCAAGAAAGGGAACATTTTATTCTTCTTTCCACCAGCAATTTGTTTATCTATAGTTAGCAAATGCCAAAGGTGGTTATTTGTTTTCTTTTTTTTTGTTGTTCTTGTTTTCTTTTGTTTTTCATAGGTCTGTGAGTCCAGAACTTAAAGATGTCTCCATTTTGCATGAAAACGGTGTCAACATCTGACATTATAGCATGATTAGATGACATGAGTCTAACTGGTTTCTGGTCCAGAACATTGGTTTGTCAACCACTATTTTTTGTTGTTCTACAGTTCATTACACACACACACACACACACACACAAATGCGGGCAGGCAGTAAAATTATGCTAGAATTGCTGAAGAATTATAAGTAGGGAAAGTGTGTTTAGCTCTTGAATCCAGTACTTGAAATCATAAGGATAAATAATCACCACCAGCAATCTTGTCCCTGATTTTGTTTCAGTCATTAGAATTCTGTTGCGATGTTTACCGCTCGGGCTTCCTTAAGAAACTGGGTTACTTCCTCTGTCAGAGCCCCGCAGGGAAGTCAGAAAGCCAATGTTTGAGGTAACGTGGCAATGCATTTTAAGAAGAATCAGCTCCTAAGAAGTGGGGAGAAAATATATTATTGGACTTTGCAGGGCAAACATGCCCCAGCAGGTTGGAGACTACGAGGAGTGGGGTCCCGCTGGCCGCGGTGGCCCCCTCCTGCCCGCAACTCGCGCTCGGCGGCCCTTGCACGAGGCCGGCCCGGGTCGCCTCCGCTCCCGGGGGAGCCGGGCCCTCGCGCTCCCTCCAGGATGGGACAGGATATGACAGCCCGGTTTGTGCACCAGCATCCTTAATATTTCCTTCCTTTCAGAAGCAAATAGAGCGTTCCCTTATCTGAATGCTAATTTCCTAGTTAAAAACCCTCCCTTGCTGACAAGGGACTGAAAGAGTTTTAAATCACAGATGTAGAGTATCAAATGCAATAATGCTCTTGCAATAGTGCATTGAAGCCTCAATTAATTAACCCTTGGGCTAAGTAGGCAGGTACATGGCGGTGGCCGCAGGCGGTGGATGGATGAGATTTAAATGTGCATCTCATTTCCCCAGCACGGAGCATGCCGTTTGGTTCAGAAAAGAGTCATTTTGCACACTCGCCTCATTTACTCGCCGCTTTAATCCTCCTAATTCCACCTGAGATCGGGGGAGAATTGAAAAGGAAGGCGAGGAGCAGGGGCTGCCGGCCGGGCTTTTGTTGCGCGTGGTCCCCCGGGGCCCCGGGGCCTCCAGCGGGTCTCGCCTCGGAGCAGGCGTCGACGGGAAACGTGCACAGCGAGATCAAAGCGGATGGGGCTGCTTTTACATTTTTAGGGGGTGCGGGCAGTTCTGGGAGGAGGACGCCGGACCAAGCCCACCCCGTCCGGGTGCGGAGTCCCCAAGCCAGGCCGCAGCCTCGGCTGGGCGCCCCAGGGCGCGGGGACGGGCGCGGGGGGTGGGGGGCGCGTCTGCGGGCCGAGGCCGCGGGGCCAGAGGCGCGGTGCGCGCGCGGGCGGGGTGCGGGCTCCGGCCTGGCCGCGCTTCTGAGTCCCGCCGCCCGGGTTCAAGAACCACATCCCGCCCTCGGCCCGGCGCCGTGTCCCGCGCTGACTAGGTGTAACTCTCCAGCTCATTTCTCTCCACGCGATTTACCATCTGTGAACTCGTCTTTAACCTAATAAAAATCATCTAGCTTTTGACTAACAAGAAAAGGAAACAGTGCTCATTGTGGGGTTTGGGGAAAATGGCTTCACTAATGTGCAGGATGAGAACGGAGTGATTTATAGGCGGTTTTAACTGTAGGCTATGATTAGGGGGCTGGTAGTAAGTGCATTAGATGTCTAAGTGTGGCAATAGAGTAAATAGGCGTTTTATTTATCGCAGTGCCAGGGGCCTCTTAGCGGAAGAGCGCTTCTCCAAATTGAAATATAGCAGAGTTTACACTCCTGATTAGGGCTTCAAGCGCAGAGCCCAAGGCTATCAGCTAAGCAGAAACAACGCTCGCTGACACCTAATTGTCACTGGATTAATGTGCAAACAGGGACAGCGAACAGCAACAACAAATAACCTAGTGTCAGAGTCGTTGGTGGCAGTGTCCACTCACAGTGACTTGGGGCCAAATTGGAGTTTATATGTCAAAACGGGCTCGGATCAATGTGTCGGGCTCCTCCTGCGAAGGGCTGGATGGAGTCGTGGCAGGTTGTTGATCTATGTGTGGGGGGGGGCATATTATGTGCCTGGGAGTGGAGGGGAGCAGGCAGACGGAGGAGGTGCAATGCCTGTCCATTAATTTTTTTTTTCTGCTTTATGCTCCCGAATTCACAGCTATTAAGACAAATTTATGTGAATCAGGTCTTTCTCTCCAGGATCTTGTGACTTCTGCCTGGGTCTCCATATAAAATTTAATAACCCTGTTTGTGAATCAAATCATTCCCACAACAACAGATTCAATCTGGGTTGCCACCTGTCTGGCTTTGGACAGGAGCAACCAAATTGGGCAGCTGGGTTCCAGCTTTTCATGGGGGCTGGTGGTTGGTTGGCTGCCGGTAGCTCAGTTGGCCCTGGAGTCTTCCAGAGCAAGAGCTAGATGTGGCTGAAGGGGAAAAGGAGGACAGCCTTCCATATTCCCTGGACCCTCCTTTCTCTTTAAATGACCAACCTGGTGGCAGCCCTATTTTAAAAACACAAGAACTCATAACAGCCCAAAGCAAATGGTGGAATAGGTTACCATCCAGGAAGTTCTTATGCTCACTCATTTTTCTTCTACAATTAGCCATTTAGGGAGGGAAAAAGTCACAAATACATGAATTATGTTCCTAAATGTATTTCTAAAGTTCTTAAGTTTTATTGAGCATGAAAGTTGGTCTTTCCCTGTGTTAAGGACTGAAGAAGCTATAGAACTAGCTAGTAGCTCAATGGTGCAAAGTCTTATGATTTAAACTTGACATTTGCAATTTTTTGCCATAAAATATTACTTTCTTTATTTCAAGACTTTAGTTGAAAACCTCGTAATTCCTTTTAAGCTCCATTTGATTGTCAATTGCACAACTCTCTCTAAAGCTTAGGGCTTATGATTTTCATACACACATGATTTATGCTTTTTGTGTCACAATATAATGTACTTTGGTACAGCTCCTACTTATTTCCCTTGCATCACGAAAGCCTTCCCTTTTAGAGGCTGGGATTTTTATAGGGAAGCTATGAAAGAGTTGTGACCTGGCTATAGATCTTGAATTGTCCGAAATTGCCATTTTCGCTGCCATCGCCAGCCTTCTGTGCCACTCCATTTAATATGTTTTCAGAAAACGGTGATCTGGCTATCTGCATATTTGGATAACAGAGTCAAATAAATTTTCACTATTGAAAATTTCAGTAGCTGGCTGCAGAAAGCCCATTCCCTGCCTCGACTGCAGAGAAGGATGGCAAAACATATTCTAGAAGTTGCAGACCCTGAGATTTCTTTGAATCCATTTGCTGTGAGAAAATCATAAAGCTGGATCTGCAATAAGGAAATCGCAATTCCATTTACTAACAATGTGCTGAATGATTTCAATGTATGTTTAATCCGGGCATAGAACTGTAAGTTCATCCAAGCTGCTGCTGACTGGACATGAAATTTAAGTTAATGGTCCTCATTAGAACAACACTACCTAACCAAAATATCGTAAGTAGATATTAAGTTTTCTGAAAAGATTAATAATATATATTGTCATGATAAAGATTGGAATTCACCCAGGAAACATTTAGTTCATCCGAATTTTTACACTTCGTAGATCTTGTTTTGTGGCTTCCTAGAAGCAGAAGGAAATTTAGAGACCATCAAACCCTCTTTACAGCCCTATTTGCAGATGGGAAAACTGAGGCCCAGAAAGGTTAAATGTCTTGCTCAGTGTCACACACATGCATAACTAAAGCTTCCACATATTCCTCATATACATTATTATTCCAATCAAGCCATAGACATTGTAAGCATAGGAGAAAAATTCAAATGTTTTTGTCATACTTGTCAATTTTAGTTATTTTGGCATTTAAACATAACAACTTTTCTGGTGTATAAAAACTCATTTTTTTAATTACTAAGAAATAATTGAAAGTTGGCATTATTCTTTGCTAATTTATCTGGAAATTTTGAAACAGAATTAAAAATTTAAAGAAGTTTTCAGTGTTTGAAAGAGTTGCTATATGTCAGTTATTTGAGGCTAAGTTTATATTATTCCTCTGCCAGTTTTCTCCTTTTATTGCCCAGTCTTTCTACTTTGGGACTTTCGGCCTCCTTCAGACTCTACAGGGAGGAAAAAACAAGACTCAAAGGAGTTGATTTTGGGGCGCCTGGGTGGCTCAGTCGGTTGAGTGTCTGCCTTCAGCTCAGGTCATGATCTGGGAGTCCCAGGATCGAGCCCCACATCGGGCTCCCTCTTCGGCGGGGAGTCTGCTTCTCCCTCTCCCCTCACCGAGCTCATGCTCGCTCTCTCTCACTCAAATAAATAAATAAAATCTTTAAAAAACGTTGATTTTATCATTACTTAATAAAATATTTCATGGAGAACCTAGGACGAGAACTCCAGACAGAATGAAGTTTGTCATACTTCCCCACGGCTCTCCCTGGCTCCTAGTATGATGGGTTACCACCAAGGAATATTTGGTAGGTTTTTAAATAATTCTGTTGAAGACTTACAGATTTATTTATATGTGAATCACTCTTGGAGTTTCAGTGATTGCCTTTGGTGTACAGACTTCAGGATATGTCTGAATTATGAAGCTTCCACCTGATTGGTGTGGCTAGGTTTTAAGAGAGTTGAGTAAACTGACATAAATTATGTCAACCAAGAAAAAATAAGTCACCCAGAATTTTGAGTACGACTATTTAAATCTAGATCTAATCTGAAATTTCTGGCAAGGTGGTCAGACTCTGGGAAATATGTTCACTTTAAGGAAACTGCTGAAATCTAAGGTTGGCCCACCAATGGGGCTGTAAGCCTTGGAGTCTGATGTATACTGACCCAGTCCACACACCTCCCCCAATCTGAGTTCTTGAGAATTTCAAAACCAGTCATCATCAAAATAACCAGTGCTAGGTTTATAACTTGGCACAACAAACATGATTTTCATTTCCTAGACTGAAATTATTGTACAGAACTCTGTAAAAGGAAGGAAGAGGGTGAAGCAATTCTGGAATTATCCATGAAGGGGACATCATTTGTTCTTGGTGAACAGCTGGGGAGGCACTGTAATCAAAACCGTCTCAGAGAGAAGGACCAGGTAGTGAAGGGAAAAGAGCCCGGCTGTGTGATGTGTGGGAGGCGTGGGTTTGTATGGTCCAGGCGCTCCGAGCACCTAGTGGGTGACCTTGGGCAAATCATTGTCCACCAGCCATGTAGCAGAGCCTCCTAATTGGCAATTAAGGGTGTAGGCACACAATTTATTAAGGTGGGGTCTGTGAGCCCACAAAGTCAATACCCAGTAGACCACCCCCCCCAGGGAGCTCTTGTGCCCTCAAGTTTAAAACTTGTATGAAGCTTGTACGAAGGACCTACACATTGTCTTATAAATGTGAGGTTTTTAATCACTTCTGCTGTAGCAGTTTGAACTCTAATATTGTAGTTTGAGGAAAAGACCTGAAGAGACACTGATGACTGATATAAAATACCCCTCTAGACCATGGGAGTACTTCATAGGCATACTCTCTAGATGCAGGTGCTCGGGAGAATGTCAGCAGTCACCACTGTTTGCCTTCCTCTCTGTCTCTCTCTCTCGCTGTCTGCCACAATACTTTTTGGTAATTAACAAAAAATAGTTTGTGGATTAAAAATATTGTAAGATATCTTCTCCCTGATTTTTTCTCCTATTTAAACTACTATGTCATGTCTTTAAGAAATACCATGAGTTTGTGTATATGGTAACATGATTTTTTTTGGACATTTTTACCTTCTGAAATAAAATGAAATTCCCAAATATCCTGAATCAATATGCTTTCAAGATGGTGCAAGGAGGGGCGCCTGGGTGGCTCAGTTGGTTGGGCAACTGCCTTCGGCTCAGGCCATGATCCTGGAGTCCCTGGATCGAGTCCCGCATCGGGCTCCCTGCTCGGCAGGGAGTCTGCTTCTCCCTCTGAGCCTAACCCCTCTCATGTGCTCTCTCTCTCTCATTCTGTCTCAAATAAATAAATAAAATCTTTAAAAAAAAAAAAAAAAAAAGATGGTGCAAGGAGCCCAGTTCATAAACATTTTCCTACTCAAACATAATTAAAGGCAGACAGCATACTGTATTGCAAACATGCACAGTGCTCTTTGGCTAGCTCTTTTTAGAAATTACTTTTTTCTACCCCAGTGTCAGAGAGCTAATTTCATTTTCATGTTGTCCGGATTGGAAAATCTAATAGGCGTTTCCTGCATGGGGCCTATAGGCTTTCTCAGACTCAGTGTCAGTTTGTGTTCTTGCATGGTTAAAATGAAAGCAAAAGTATTTGGTAAGCAGTAAGCAACTCTTTCCATCATGTTTACTATTGCTCTTGGAGGAACAGTACAATGCGTGCTTTCTGTATACTCTCTGTAAGGTTGGATTTTTTTTTTTTTTTTTTACTGAAGGGAAGTTTTTCTAAGAGCACATCTTTTTAATGGTATACTTTCCCCTTCTCAGTGAGGGACTATTGATTGAGTGGACACCGCTTACTGTAGCTGTTCGGAGCCGCCAGCCACCGAGTTTCCTGTGATTGATTTTATATAGCACCTTTTGTACTTGAGAAATCCCAAAGCACTTAACAAAGCCGTGAGTGAACTTGATGCTGATGTGATGGTGTCGGCAGACGCCGCCTGGGGCGCGAACCCGCGGCAGCTCACATCGCTCAGATCCTTGGACTCTCCAGAGAGCCTGTTGGCTGGGCCACCCCAGTTCTCTCTGCTCTGCCTAGACTCTCCAGACTGGAAAGGACGTCTAGCCATCTTCTAGAATATTCCTGGGTCACCACGCTGAGCAGCCCTACATGACTCCAGACAGATGAGCTAGGCCCCTGTGGGTAGCTTCCAACTAAGAAGCTCTAAGACTCTCTGATTTCGTGAGTACCTCTGGCACCTTGAGTAGGTGCCCAGCGTTATGTCAGGCCTCTGCCCCCCTGGACAGGGGAAGACGCTTTGGCTAATGTTAGTATAAGGTACGCGCAAAAGCAAACAAAAGACGTCTCCAGAAATGCATAACAGGGTTCCCCTCAGAAGGACAGTACATCGTTGCTCCCTTCTTGAACTCCTAGCCCAGTGCTTAGCACAGAGTAACCCTTCAGCAAATGTTTGTTGAGTGAATACATGTGCATGCAAAGTATCCCCTCAGTGTCAGCGAAAGCAGATTTCAGTCCAGAGTAATGGCTGTTCACGGCCTGGCATCACTGATCTTAGCAGTGAGCATGCAAAATAAGCCGGACTTGTCCCTCTAGAAACAGCCAAAGTGGGACGAAAATAATGCCCTTTTCTTTTTTCTACTCTGGTTCCTGATGCCAAAAGCCAGAGCTGCTTGTTTTACTTGGAGATTGGTGACAAAGAGGAGACGACCTTAAGCTCAGAGGGAGAACTCTGGTCTGTTTACCTCCAGGAAAATGAATCAGGGGAAGGAGAAGTAGGGCAAGTCAGAGGAGAGGATATCGTCATGGCCTTGTATGAGCGGGGAACTGACAAGGAGACTGTCATTGAGGGAACAGAAAGAAAGTCATAATGTTCTTCCTAGGAATCTGGGCACTTCTCACCCTCATCTTCAAAGACTTGAGCTTCCTTAGGTGTCCCTAGCAGGGAGCAGGAAGACCGCTGGGGAGGAGGGCGGAGAGAGCCCAGGCTAGTTCTGGGTACCCCCTCCCACCACTGGGGGAGAGGAGAAGCAGTGACAGTTTCAAGGTGATCGTGCAGGAAGAGTTGGTGGGGTGTCCTCTCTGGCTCCAGCGGGATTCAGACCCGGGTGTCTGTTTCATCACACATCTCCTCACCCAGTTAGCGTGTTTAAAAGAGAGAGAGAATGTCTAAGTGAAAATGAGTGTGTGCATCCTCTTCACCTGTGCTTTCTTTTCTTCATATGCATGGGCTTTGGAGTTCATTTTCTTTCCTTTTTTTTTTTTTGAAATGGATCAGTTATTTAATTACGTTCTTTGTAAGAAATTTAGAACACCAATTGGTGAGGGTAAACCCCGTTTGTGAGAGAAAACATAGAGCGGAGGTAGTCCTGAAGCTGAGGAACAGCTTTGATCTTTGGCAGAATTTGCGAGTCCACAGCTTTCTGATCAACCTTGCGCTGCTCTGTAATCTCGTATTTCTCTTTCTCGGTGTCGAAGATCTCACCCTCCTGGTGTCTGGGCTTGGCGCGGCGTCTTCTTCTTGAAGTAAGCATCAGCGAGATGTTTAGGGATTTTCACACTGCTGATATCAATTTTGGTAGAAGTAGCAATGACGAATTTCTGGTGTGTTCTACGCAGAGGAACTCGATTGAGGGACAGCGGTTCGGTCACAAGTAGCAAGCCACTGCTCAGTTGCTTCAGGAAAACTACCCTCTGGCCTCTGCGGCGCCCAGTGAGGATGATCAAAATGGTCCCGGGAGTGATACTAGCTCGCAGCTTTCTCACGTGCTGACTGAAGGGTTTTTTGCCATGGCTCAACTGCTTTCGAGGCACATCTTCAGTAGGGTAATACCTGGGCATTTTGCGAAGTTTAACCACTCGGGTACCACCATTCTTGTCACCACCAACTGGTTTTGTGACCGTAGCAAGAACTTTCTCCTTCTTTTTCTTTTCAACCCTGGATTTAGCTGCCGAATACTTCCTCTTGTACATGGCCTTTCTGGAAGACATAGCCAATCGGGAATATCTGCCAATTCCTCTGACAAGGACAGGGTTTCGGCTGCAGTGGGGCTTCCCCTTCTTTGGCGTTTTAGCCTTGGGGTTACCCTTCTTAGCCTTGCCACCGGCATCAGCCTTCTTAGCTTCAGGTTTCTTCTCCTTAGTATCCGGCTTCTCAGCTTTTTCGCCTGCCATCTTGCGAGATGGGAAAGAGCGGAGTTCATTTTCAAGCCGACAAATAATTTACTTTTGCCTCACACAATGCTTGACATCTATTATCTCCTTCGCTCTTCGAATGACCTGGGGAGACGGATGGTATTATTGTGCCCATTTTACAGATGAAGAAGCTGAGGCCCAGAGAGAGGGCAAGTGACTTGCCCAAGGTCACACAGCTAGCAAATGGTACAGCTGGGATTCATACTCAAGTTACTAAATGCCACATCTCACTCTCTGTCCACTGTGTCTTACTGTCTCCATCTCACACTGAAAAAAAACCAAATCCTGCTTAAAAAAAGAAAATTTATTGTTATGACACGCTGGCATTTGAAGGATTAAGTTGTGAATATTTATAGTTGATTTTCGAGCTCACATCACAGAGCTGGATGCGTATTACTATAAGCTATCAACTAAAATCGCCTCCTCCTCTTTCTTGTTTTTCTTCTTCTTCATGGGTCTCTTCTTTGTAGGAACAGAAATAAGCACCTGTGATTTTCACCCATGAGGTTCATGGCTATGTGTATTGACACCACTTGAGGCATGTCTTCCGTCAAGACCTCAGTAACAGGGCCCCTGGGTGGCTCAGTCATTAAGCATCTGCCTTCGGCTCAGGTCATGATCCCGGGGTCCTGGGATCGAGCCCCGCATCGGGCTCCCTGCTCTGCGGGAAGCCTGCTTCTCCCTCTCCCACTCCCCCTGCTTGTGTTCCCTCTCTCGCTGTGTCTCTCTGTGAAATAAATAAATAAAATCTTTAAAAAAAAAAAAAAAAAGACCTCAGTAACAGTCTCTAAGATGTGAAGGCTGGGCTGGACCAATGTGTTCCAAGGCCCCTTTCAGCACCAAGAGACTGTGATTCTGTGCTGGTGACTGTCCAGGGGCCTCTCGCTGAAGAATGAGGGCAAGATGGATGGCGTGAGCGGGAACTTCATTAAGTTCCACACTGGCTTGCTGGGAACCGATGACCGCAGGCCCTGGGCTCCAAGCCAGGCACAGGGACACACACCGGACTGCGTTCCTGCCCTCAAGCCTGTGGGGTCTCGCAGAGGCCCCCAGAGAGGCCTGAAAACGTGCAGTTGTTGTTCACCTGTTTACCTTTTATTGGAGAACTTTAAGGTGTGCTCATATGAGTCATTGAAAGGGTATCGACACCTGACTAATCCTTCTTTCTATGCATTGTTTAAAAAGCCCTATTTAAATAGATGGATATTGGAGGAGACATGAACAAAACCATCATGTTGTGTTCTTGGTAGACTGCATAGAAAAGCAATTCCAGAGACTTAAACAGTTAGGGAATATGCCTTGGAAGTCCAACACAGGGGTGGGGAGGGCCTCGGGCATTTGGACTGGCGTGAGCGAGCTGAGGGAGAACCTGATTAAGAGAACCAGGGTCCAGCTCAAGGGGGGCTCAGGGAGGATGGATGGCATGGCAGCTTTGTTTAGAAGAAAAGCCGGTCAAAGCCACAGGGAGTCCTTGCAGGCCAAAGGAGAGAAAGTTGTTCCCCGGGAGAGAGTGGCATTTTGGAAAACTGAAAATCGCTTCAGTAATATCGTATGTGAGAATCCTTGTTTCCAAAAAGAAATACAATAAACCTCGCAGTTTGAAGGCTTCTTCAATATTTTACAAATCACACAATCATCTCCAGCTTTTGGCACAAAGAAAAATCCACATGACAAACCTTATGGAACATTAGCGATATCAAGATAAGCTACATCTGCCGAATACCAATGAAATTATCCCTACCTGCTGCTGGTGTTTTTGACAATGTGAGGCAGAGGGTCCGGTTTTTTCCTGTTAAAAATGGAAATCGGTGTTTGAGTATTCCATGAAGTTCTTCAGGTTCATTAACAAGGTCAAAATCAATGTTATTTTACTGTTTGGAATCATTTTTGGCGGAACAATGAAAAGAAACCATAGTAGAAGTAGTCTTAATATAATCATTTTCTTTTCATTGTTCTTTATGGGAAAATAATTTGGCCCGAAATTTAGTGGTCCCATCAGGGAGGTGATATCTTTAAAAAGGTGGTCTGAAGGACAGGTTTTACTGTACTTTAATAGGCTTATAGATTAATATAAATCTTAATATTCATAATCTTTACCATTTCTTTTCTCAGTATCTGCTCCATCTATACATCTATTTATAATGTATGTTTCAAACACAAGATATACTTGATTTTTATTGAATATACTGATGGTGCTACAGGGACAGCCACTCGACCTCGTTTAAAAAAAAGGAAGAAAAGAGCCAAGGGGTCAAATTTCTGGATAATCGGCTGCTGAAAACAGATTTTTGCAGATAATGCAATGGCCTGCCTGAAAGCAGATGTCCTCGCAAATTTGCCACTTGCTAGTATTTGTGTCAATAATAAAGAGATAAGGGTACCCCAAATGGCAAGTGTGAACTGGGGATGATCATGATGAGATGTGGACTGGCCCCCTGAAAGCTTGATTTTTCTAACTAAAACATGGAACATTTTCTACCTATGTATGTCCACCAAAGAAAATCACAATGATAACTAGACATGAAGTTTATTTATTAGATAAAGAGGAAAACATGTAGATAGGCATTGCTTGACATGAATTATTTTTATGCGGTCATTTAAGGGAAAAACATCTAATTAACTGATGTTAGTTTTGTTTTGACTCTGAGATTTCTGCTTTGCCTGTCAGCTTATTGTGTTATCAACATTGAAAGAATAAGTGAATCTTGTGTGTTCCTGCACCTGTATAACATTGGTCTGTTACATAAAAAGCTGTCTATTAGAAAAGCAATACATCCTCATTATAGGAAACTTACAAAATATGGGGGGAAAACACATATTCCCACTACCCAGAGATAATCGTGTTAACATTTCTCTTCTCTGTATTGTTTTACACAGTTCAGAGCATCCTATAAAACTGAATATGGATTTATTAAATTCCATTGTATTACTTCACTATTTCCTATTATTGGGTGTTTGGGTGGTTTTAGTTTTATCCTATTACTCTAAATATTAAAGATAAACATGTTTTTACCGATGTCTTTGTTTGCATTTCAGATCATCTCCCTAGAAACTAGTCCCAGAGATAGAATTATTAGAGTAAATGAAGTGAACATTTTTTTTAATTTTTTTTTTTTTAAGATTTTTATTTATTTGCGAGAGAGAGAATGAGAGACAGAGAGCATGAGAGGGAGGAGGGTCAGAGGGAGAAGCAGACTCCCTGCCGAGCAGGGAGCCCGATGCGGGACTCGATCCCGGGACTCCGGGATCATGACCTGAGCCGAAGGCAGTTGCTTAACCAACTGAGCCACCCAGGCGCCCTGAAGTGAACATTTTTAAGGCCTTTGATGCATATTGCTAAATTACTTTCCACAAAGCTTAGGCCAGTTTATAGTATAAACTTATTTTAATTAAATTCAATGTCTTTCACCCACATGACTGAAACAAGAGTGCTCTCAGCTTTCCACAGCAGTGCTCTCCTGCGATTTGTCATGGCCTTAGGGTCCACGGTTGCTCTGAGGGAGGTACACGAGGGGTGTAGAGGCGTCTCTGCTGTTTCCAAGGCCTTCTGGGTCATTCACAGAAAGGCTTTTCTTGTTTAAAATTGTGTGGTCCTCAGACATAGTATTTAGTACCTTAAAGATTGATATTTTTAATAAAGGGAAGATAACTTGAATAATTAGCTCTGCATTTTCTTCACCTTTATTTATTGATTGATTTAAAGCAAAGAAACCCTGGAATTTATTATTAGGAAAATGGGACTTAAAGGTATTCATATTTCCTTGCCCACCCAATTCCTAGTTTTCTTGGTTTCAAATATCTTGTCTGCGACTCCTCAGTCTTTGAGAAAGCATTTGGTTATGTGCATAGTGTCACATTCCTGCCCCCTTTGTTGGAAGGCCTGTGGCTTTGTGCTTGCTGATGCCTGTGTGTGGAAGCTGGGCTCCCAGAAGACTGAAAACAGTGTCTCCATTTGCAGTCCCCCCATCCCTGCATCTGCGCACAGTAGGTTCCCCCAGATTGTCCACTGTGCTTGAAGCTGTTTAAACCTGTGGTAGCGTTTAAACGCTTGGTTATGCCAAGGCTCACTATGTTTGGGTATATGTGCATACTCATTTCCTGGAGCAGCTTTGCTTTCTGGCTCTCTGCTACATCCTATTTCAGAAAAGCAAAAAAAGATGTTGCAAACAGATTTCCTATTTGGGGTTCCCTTAGTCAGGCTGAGAATGACTTTTCACAAGGGGAGGGAAAGAATGGAAGTTCTTAAGTCCAAGAGGAACAGCCTTCTCAGAACTTGGTCCACCTTTGACCATGGCCAGTCCTGAATGCTTTTCTCTAAAGGGACGCCCTGAGAAAAGCCAGGAGTCCGAGGACTGGGAAGAGGCTCAGTCAGGAAACTCACAACCTTAAATGTCTTTGTCCGGAGACTGACTACATAGTACATTAGTGAACTTTATTTTATATGAAACAGATCCTCTTACTATATTTCAAAGTCGTTTACAACTCTGTGTAAAATATAACCTCTTTACTAGGAGATGGTGGAATATAAACAGGAGGAACACAAATATTAATACTATCCTCACCATGCATGCCTTACAAAACACATTTGCTAAGTTTTGTTATATATAAAAATATATTTAGCTACCAATTTTACTGTCATTGTGGAAAATTACACAAGCCAATATATGTAAGTGAATAATTTTACATATAGTTAGTGTCTTTTTTGATTAAGAAAGTCGTTTAAAGGACATATTAATTATGCATCTTATGTATCCTATGAGGCTAGAGCAGCTCTGTGAATAGAGACCTGCCAGTTGTTTTGTTAAAATAACAGAATGCAGCTTTGATTAAAGAAAAAACTGGATGCAGCATATCTGGAAGAACTATTTTTACTATTAAAAAGGAGAGGATCAAAGTTATTGCTTTTTTTTTTGCAGATATAAGACTTTTGGAGGGAAGAGCTTTAGGCCACACAAATGTGTGGGACACAATGTAGTGAAGGTTGTGTATTTGCTAAAATGCTTCCTGGCTGGGACTCTCTGATTTAATGGCTTATGTATGTGGGAAAGTAGCCACTGAAACCAAACAGGAAATAACACACTAAAAGAGAAAAAAAAAATTTTTTTTTTCATTATACTTGTAATTAGAAGCACTGCATTTCCACATTTAAACTTCTTGGGTTTGTAAAACCTCAAGCAATACCCCCCTACCAACCCACCCACCCCCAATAGATAAAAATCTACATTTGAAGAAAATGTTTTACAATCAAACTAGAGTTTGTCTTTGCCTTTTGGAAACAAAATAGAGTATTATCTGTCCAAGAAAACACTCTCTGGAAGTATTTTCCTGAAGCGTGTTTGACTTTTCAGGGTGTCTGTGGGCAAGTGTATCTGTGTTCACTGCTTTGTGGTCTCCTGCAGGCTGCTGGTGGTGGCTTTGAATGGGGCAGCTTCACAAAATCTGCATGAAAATTGGGAATTGTCAAAGTAATTTGCCATTTACTGACTCACTCCCTATGCCTTTTGTGTTTGGATCAATAAAAACTTAAATCCTTTACCTAGTTTAGTAACAACCTATTCTGAAGCATTACATTCCCCCTAATCTTTGCGAGTTCTGGTTGTACAGTTATCCATTTTCCATGATATTCATTTTAAAAGGTTAACAAACGAGAAACTAAACCAACCATACAAATAACAGCCCAAAGAACACTTTCCAAAATGTGTTGCCGTAGTGCCATTTCAAATTTAATATTCATGCAGAGGAAAGCTAAAGGCCACCAAACCAGGTGGATAAAATGGTACTGCATTTTATGGCTCATTCTTAAATGAAATCTCTTAAATATTGCTAATGAAGCCCGCTCTCCCACACAGCCTTGTCGTGCGCCCTTTCTAGGCTGGTTCAGTTCCATTTCCCTGTCTAGCAATTTGCCCCAGGCCCCTATTAAATGAATTATCACGGCCCCTAAATCATCTCTGCGGGGGTTTCCTCTAATCCCATCAAGACACTTACACTCCCTTTCTTCCCTCCTGGTGACATAATGAATTATTATTTCATGGGGAGCTGTTAAAGAGGCCCCTTTGGAAGAGTGGAATGTGCGCGGGGTGGGGATCTGGGCCGCGAGGAAGCAGCCGGGTACCAGCGCCCCGGGCGGCTGCCAGGGGCCCAAGGGCGACGGAGCCACGCGGCCACCAACTGCCCTCCCGGCCGCCGGCCCGGGGCTCGCGGCGGGCTGCTCGCGGGCGACGTGCGGAGAGCCCCCCCCGCGCCCGAGCCGTCCCCCTGCGCCCGCCCGAGAAGGGGCTCCGGGCGCCCAGGAGCGCAGGGCGGAGGGAATATGAATGTTTTCCCTAACTGGAGGAAGCACTGCACTCACAAACCACTTGCGGAATAGATTAAGCTAATTTATTAAACACAGTTTGCCTCGTGACTGAGCTGAGCTGAGTAATGATTTGCATTTTTTTTCTTTTAAAAAACATTAATAACAGGAAGTCAGGGGCCACGGCGGCCCTAACGGAGGGGCGTTGGCTGCGGAGGGCGCGGGTGGCCGGGTCTGCGGCCAGGCCTGGACTTGGGACGCGAGCGCCGCCGAGCTCTGGGGCCCGGGCCCCCGCCCGCCGCTGGGGGCCGAGCCTGTGCCCGCGCGGGGGGGGGAGCGGGGGCGGGGCGAAGACCCAGAGACCGCGCCCTCCGGGGAGCGAGCCCCGTGGGGTTCGGGCGCTAGCAGGCCAGCAGGCCGGGCTGGGGGTTTTGGTTTTGGTTTTGGTTTGTTTGTTTGTTTTTAAAGATTTTTATTTATTTATTCATGAGAGACAGAGAGAGAGGCAGAGGGAGAAGCAGGCTCCTGGCTGAGCAGGGAGCCCGATGCGGGACTCGATCCCAGGACCCCGGGATCGTGACCTGAGCCGAAGGCAGACGCTTAACCATCTGAGCCACCCAGGCGCCCTGGTTTTGTTTTTTTATATCTTGTTCCCGAGGAGGCTCAGACCACTGCACACATACCAGTGCTGGACCTTCCTTTGAGAGCGCGGAACGTTAAACACTTTAAAGGGCAAGTCTTGCAGCTGCGACTGTCAACAGTGGTCCGTGCCAACAACCCTCTTTTCATCATAAATATGTTGTCATATCTCTTTACTATCCCGGCATGAAGGTCTTGGGTAATATAACCTACTCAAACACATCATTTAAAAAAGAAAGAAAGAAAGAGAGAGAAAGAGAAAAAGAAAGAAAGGAAGGAAGGAAGGAAGGAAGGAAAGAAAAGAAAGAAAAGAAAGAAAGAAAGAAAGAAAGAAAAAAGAAAGAAAGAAAGAAAGAAAGAAAGAAAGAAAAAGAAAGAAAGAAAGAAAGAAAAAGGAACAGATAGGAAGGAAGGGAGGGAGGGAGCCCTAGAAGGGAGAAAGGGAGGGAGAGGGGAAGAAAAAACACGATGACCTAATTGTAAAGGAAAAAAATAACAACAAATAACTTACGTATATTTCTCCAAAATGACAAGTGTAGAATGAAGTAGTCAAATGCTTATACCACTTTATGACAAATTGTGATTTAAAATTGTCCAGTTGATTGGTGTTGACCTTTTTTCGTTATAGTTGACATTCGTGGGGTTTTTTTTTTTTTGTAATTGTTGTTTTTAATTTTTTTAAACTTATTTATTTTAATAACCTCTACATCCATGGCGGGGCTCGAACTAACCACCCTGAGATCAAGAGTAGCTTGCTCTTCCAACTGAGCCAGTCAGGCGCCCCCATAGTTGGCTTTTTGAAATAAGGGCTAAATAAGTATATTTACTTGTACGTGCAGAATCATCCCGATTTGGATGTGGTCTGACGGAGGTATTTTGAGGAAACTCCAAACCCGCCAGCTGCACTCTTGTCAATAACCTGATTTTCCAAAGCGGTGAATGATGCTTGGTAAAGTGGCAGACAAAACAGTGTACATAGTAGTTGTATCTATGGAAAACTAAGTGTATGTTAAAACTATGTGAAAACACCTGGTGTTTATACGTAGAGTGGAGTTGAAGATCGTAACCAAAGGCTTTCTCACCTACGTGTGTCTAAACGTCCAAGTCTTGAACATCTGAAATCGTTCAGCCAGTGGAGGGATGAGACAATTCTGTGGGTGCAATGCACTGTCTTTTGGACAATAGCATTACCCCCTTGAGACACACTGACCTAGAACATTATTAGTCTTTAAATGCCTTGCATTATATTTCATAGGGAACAGAACATTTTGCGTATGCTGCCAGAATGTTTGCAGGTCCCTTGAAACCCGTTCACAACTCTGGATAGAATCCATGTATTCTGGATTATGAACCCTTGGTCTACAGTGGGAATTGAGAGATGTAGAATCATAGAGTTGGGAAGAACTTTGCCCGGACCCTCGGGGGAAATCCTTTAGTGACAGCTCATCCAAGTTTCTAAAAACTGTATCCCGGTTTTGGTTTCATTTGGGTACTCTGTAGGAGACTCGTTGCCTTCCTTGTTCTGAAAGTGGACCTAAAATTACTTTAGCTTTTAGAGCAGCTTTAGGGCGTTGTTCACTTCTACTGAAGTTGTGGACGATAAAAGCCCTCAATCTAGTCCCCTTGTTCTTGCTAAGATGTTTCGCCTCTGTACTTTAGCAGTTAATTTTTTGTATCCAACTGTAGGACATTACATTAATATCTGTTAAATGCTTTCTTGTTGGAGCCGATCCTTCTTTCCAGCCTGTCTAGAGTTCTTGGATACCAATTTTGTTTTTGAATCTATAAGCTTTCCCTTCTAATTTTGTGTGATTTGTAAGTCAAAATATCAGAATTAATTATTACAAAAAGAAAAACAGAGAGAGGCCTCTCTTGCCAATGCTGCACCATTAGTAATAACACCATATAAATGTTAGGTTTTTCTAATGTCTGCATTAACAGCTGCATTATGTAAGTGTATATTTCACCGTGTATTTAGAGCTGAAGAAAAAAGACAGTGGACTTTAAAATGTGTGTGTCTTCGTTTGTTTTCTTTTTTGTTAGAAAAGTTTGACATTAATTTTAAGAATCCCTTAGAAGATTGGTGTTCCCTACTCTCAATGTGGGAATTTTGTTAATCCTAGAAATAATATTATTCCAAATAAAAATAATTTTTAGAAGAAAGAAATTTCCCACATCTGTACCATTCTAACATAGTTGTTTTCATGTTCCATGTTCCCTTCTGTATCTTCTAGTTTTTGTGCCGGTCTTTACATATTGCACGCTGTTTTCCACATGTGTTTTCTAGTTTCCTGTTAGAAATGGGTGTTAGCTTGTATTTATTCTTAGGTAAAGTGAGTAAAAACAGGCAACAGAGAGTCTTCAACATAGCTTTACCTAAGTGGGCTGACAAGCTAAAACCTTTGCAGGCCTTTGAAAAATATTATCACTGTAGTAGTGAGGTAGGACTATCATATTCAAAAAAAAAAAAATCCTTATACATGTGTTTAAATCACAAGTGGAAAAGGGTGACCAGTTCTTGAGCTGCTGGTTTGGAAGATCCTGAAGTTGTAATTTAGAGCACTTTGGTCTGTAGCTTTGGTTCTGCTGGAAAGCAGGGCGAGGAGGCTGAGAGAGGTGGTAGAGAGGCCATCTTGATTCATCTCTGGTTTTGGAGGGCATTGGGCCAAGTGTGCTGGGGCAGTGGGGGAAATCACCTCCTCATCTGAAGTTCCTTACTTCTCTTTCTCTTCCCATGATGTTACCACCTCTGGACTAGTTGGACCTTTTCTGGGGACCCAGGTGGAGTGTCTACCCTTGGGTATTTGTCCACAGCCTGAGGAAGGCTGAGCTAAAGTTTGATTTACCATTGGTACCTGCTTTTCTGTCCTCTTATGCTGAGTACTGTATAGAATATCTTCATTGGAATAATCCTTATCTTTTAGAAAATTGACAGTGATGGTGGCTACCAGTTATTGGGCATCTAGTATATGCCAAACAGTGTATACTTGTATCATTAGGCTTTACAACCATCCTACGAGGTAGGAATCATTATTTCCATTTTAGAGATGAGAAATGCTCAGAGAGGTTAACCAAACACAGGGTGGCCTATTTTCACAGCGCAGGGTTGTTTTACCCTGTAAAAAGTGTCTATTTAAGTGTCTATTTAAGAACATACGAATTTGAGCAATGTAAAATGACATCACAAGATCCCAAGCTTTAGTTCTCATTTAAGAAGACAAGAGAAGGTGAGCAGAGAGATCTGGGGCTTTTCCAAAGCAGGAAGGACAGTGTGACATCTCCCAATGACTTGTCCCTGAACAAAGCACACGGTGTTCTGGGAACAGAGGGCAGACACTTGAAAACTTAGCAAGAGGGAATGATCCCAAAACAATGAAGCCTAAGAGATCAGTTTGGCGTATTTTTAGGATATAAAATGTTGGACTCAAAATACTTAAATTGTAGTACAGAGTCTATCACCAAACCACTGGGTGACTATAATTCAGTTACTGAAGTAAATTCCTCCAGCCTAGGCTGAATCAGTGTTTGCTGAATCAATACATGATGATTCTTTGGAGTAGCTAAGAATTCCTTATAAGCGAGGTATAAGGAAAACCTGATCTTGTTTAGTATATGCAGATGCTTTTCAGCCTTTGAATGGAAACTGGCCAGCCACTTACATTTTCTGACAAGAGAGTGATCCTTGTCAAGCTCAGAGATTATTGGCTTAAAGTACATTCTTTGTAATATCAAGTAGGGTATAGGGACAACCCAGTTCCACAACTGAGGAAATGCTAAGTCTTTAACTGTTCCCTTCTCCTGAAATAAAAATGGTCAGCCAAGGTTGTTGAGGGTGTCCTCATCCTTAAACTGAGTCCCTGCTCTCAGACAGCTCTAAGCTCATGAATGTAAGACTAACAAGGGCCACATTGGTGCTGCGGCCCACAGGGATTCCAAGGATCTTCCCGAAAATCAATCCCAGACTTTATAGCATTACTGAATCTTCTCAGTTCCATATAGCCGTGGCTGCTCTCATTGTCCCAGCGTATAATAGCATCAAAACCCCAGGAAAAATCAGGCTCTGATTCAGCTGATGCTCAGAAACACTCTTGAAGGGAATCCGAGGATCCAAAAATTCTGGCGAGTTAGGTCAGTGTGCTTAGTTCTGCAATCCACATGAAAGTAAAGACTGTGGGTCTGGTCAGATAATCCAGGACCTTTCAATGTCCTGATGATTTATTACCAGAGCGAATAGAAATATTGCAAACCACAGTATCATTTATCATGTAATTACATATCTTTCTGGGAGATAACGTACATGAACACAGAAGCGAGGTAGAGCTACACTGTCCTTTGCTCTGGGCCTCAGTTTCCTTGCCTGCAGTGGGAGAGGTTTGGGCAGGATGGTCTCTGGATCTTGAAGGTCTCTGGCAGCCCTAACCTTCAGAAGTCTAGACAATAGGGTCTTACACAGATGCGTAAGCGGCCTTCTTGAGCTATGGTTTCATTGGTACCACCTCCTATCCATGCTGCGTAGATATTTAGCCTCTCCAAGCCTCAATTTCCTCATCTGTAGAAGTAGAGGAGATGACAGTTCTTCTTTTTTTTTTTTTTTTTAAGATTTTATTTATTTATTTGACAGAGAGAGACACAGCGAGAGAGGGAACACAAGCAGGGGGAGTGGGAGAGGGAGAAGCAGGCCTCCCACTGAGGAGCAGGGAGCCCGATGTGGGGCTCAAACCCAGGACCCTGGGATCATAACCTGAGCTGAAGGCAGACGCTTAATGACTGAGCCACCCAGGTGCCCCAACAGTTCAACTTCTTAGGGTTATTGCTCTGATTATTAAGGTAACATATGTAGACCTCTGAGAAGGAAATCTCAGAAAGCACCCAACCTATATTAGCTATTACTATTATTATTAGGACATTCCATTGTCATAGTTTATTGTTGTTGTCTCATGTATTTCCCTATTTGTCTCCTATCTCTCCTTGTTTACTTCCACTTTTATTTTTACCATACAAACTATCTTCAAGGGTTAAACTTTAAAGGAACCAGTAACGAAGGGTCAAATTTGAAGTCCAGGAGTGAGAGATCCTAATAATAATTGTAATAGCTAATATAGGTTGGGTGCTTAATAATCCTAGATCTTGCAAGGACTGTAGACAGTTAGCTCCCCTATTTTTGCCACTCAGTATATGCCTATCTTTTGCCCCTATCAAACTTTCTATATGAATACAAACACATGTGTTAAGAGTGTTAATATTGGAGATGTTTAGAGGCACCTGGGTGGCTCAGTCAGTTGAGCATCAGACTCTTTGTTTCAGCTCAGGTCATGATCTCATGGGTTGTGGGATCTCATGGGTGTAGGACTCCGGGCTCAGCAGGGAGTCTGCTTGAGATTCTCTCTCTCTGCCCCTCCCCCCACTTGTGTGCTCTCTCACACATGCTCTCTCTCTGTAAAATAAATAAATAAATCTTTTAAGAAATATTGTGGAGAAGTTTAGAAACAGATATTTACTTTGAGTATCTTCATTTTCTTATGTATTAGATCAAGCAGGATTTGGATTTCCTTAAAGACTGTATCTGGAGGAGGACTACTATTTGGATAATGCTTGTGGAATCTTATTTTCTGTGTGATGTATTAGGAAAACATAATATGTCAAGCTTTTTCTTTTTCAGACATGTTTTCTACTTAGGCTACCAGAGGTTGAATAAGCATTCCTGTGAACAAGCTCTTTAAAACATTTATATTTTCTCGTTCCCACGTACCTAAACTTAATTAATGTCATTTGCTTCAAAATATGCCCATTCCATTTCCAGGCTGCTAAGGCAGAGTCAAGTTCAAGTTGCCGTATGTTGAGGACAAGTCGACAACGCTCTTCCCAGTCCAGAAGGTGTCCTCCTTGGTCCCTGAGCATTTGAGAAGGCCCACTTGCCCCATTTGCTCTGCAAATCCACTTTGCACCAGCTTCTCTTAGAACCAGGTATCTTTGAAACAGAAAACCAGGGAGACAGTCATGGATGCCCGATGTTCTTCACTTTTGTCTTTCAGACCAAAATATCAGGTATTTGATGTAATGTATATATGAGCCATTCTACTGCATGCATAATAGAAAATTCTAGTTAATAGTCTACAGACCCATTCATAAGATGTGTTGTTAATTATTTCTGATACAAATCCAAGAAACAAAGCAGAAAAATAGTCCTGCAGAATGAGAGAATCAAGGAAATTTGGCAACAAAATCTCAGAGGCACTCATTATATCATTTTCTTTCCCTGCTTTGCTGCTTCCGTGACAATGGAGTGTTTTTCACCCTTCTACTTTGAGCCTCATTTACCAAAAATGCCCTGGAACTATGTTTTCTCACGCTTTTTCTTCAGTGCTCCTTTCTTCCTTTTGTTTTAGAGAGGGGCTCTAGCCACTGTTTAATGAACATTGTATTTTGTAGATGAAAATAAAGATAATGAGACTTGGAAATTCAATGTGGTTAATATGGGGTGCACCACTCAGGGCCCCTTTAAGACCAACACACTTATTCCTACAGCTGCTGGAAGTGTTGGTTGCTGAGGGCTCCCAGTCAAATTCCTTTCCAGGAATTTTCCCCTGCTTTTAAAAGGGAGTTGCCTTGCCCAAAGTTGCCCAAAAGTTACACTCCCTCCTAGGGTCAGCCTATATCGGACGACTGGTCGGTGAGGTACAAAGGGAGAAGGACCCTGCAGGACCACCCAGCCCTGAGCTCCCTGTGGGTCAGCTGAGGCCTCTGTGGTGATGGAGTAGCCCCTCCCCTTCTCCTCCCCTCCATTCCTGGTTCCTTTTCTCTCCCATCATTGGGACTCTAAGAGCACCCTCCAGTAAGCTTACTGCCAGAAATCTTCATCTCAGAGCCTCTTTCTTGGGGAGGGGGGCTGACCTACAACACTCAGACTAAAAATATAAGAAAGAATATGATGCAGTTTGGAGTGAGAGTCTTAATGCCCCATATCTATTTTTTCCAAGAATGTGACACTCATTGAGTTAAAATAATTGAAGAACTTCGGGATATCAGTTGCAAAACAGGAAAAGATAGTAAAGGGTATGGAAATGATTGTAATAAATGAGAAATGCATTTTACAACCTTCTTTAAAAAAAAAATAAAACCAAAAACACCAACAATATCACTTTAAATATCAGACTTGTGAAAAATGTAAAATTTTGCCAAAGAAATATTATTATTAAAAATTCTGGGACAAAGAGCAGTGTTAGTACCTTTTTTTTGTATTGTTTTTTGGAAAATGAATTGCCTAGTGTAATAGATGCTTAGTGGTCGAGGCAGTCACCTTACCAATGGTCAATGAGGCTGAGGGTGGGGCACAAAGGAGCTTCCAGAGAGAGCATGGAGGTACCAGTGAGGTGGCTCCATGTGAACAGCTCATTGAGAATGTAATTTCTTTTTTTTTTTTAAGATTTTATTTTTAAGTAATCTCTATCCCCAACATATGGGGCTAGAACTCACAACCCCAAGATCAAGAGCCTTAAGCTCTACGAGCGACTGAGCCAGCATGGTGCTCCAGGACTGTATTTTTTTTAATTATTTTTTTTATCTTTTAAAAGTTTTTATTCAAGTTCTAGTCGGTTAACATATAGTTTAATATTGGTTTCAGGAGAATTTGGCAAATCATCACTTACATATAATGCCCAGTGCTCATGGCAGCAGGTGCCCTCTTTAATACCCATCACCCATCTAGCCCATCCCCCACCCATCTCCCCTGGAACTGTAATTTTTAAAACTTTTTCTTCAAATGATTTACCTTGTAACAACATTCATTGACTGTTTCATTTAACACATAGTTACCACAATGATAATCACAACTGATGTTTATTCAGGCAGAATATATGTAATCAAAATAGGGACTAGCCCTCTTTTTTTTCCTTAAAAACAGAGCTTTACTGAGATTCTTTAAAAATTAATTTATACAAGTTATATCTTAAGATGTTATCAGTAAAATAAAAATCACACAACACAAACGTATATAGAGTAAAAAGTTAAAATCTCCTTCTCAGGGACAACTACTGTTCTCAGTTTGCTTTCAGACCCTCTTCTGTGGTGATATAATTATTCTTGGACATATGCACACATATACGATAGAATGTCTTTCATTTTGCTTTTTCTTGTATTCTTATGTTAATAAGATCATACTATTAGAATGTTTTGTGACTCGCACTTTTTAGTGAACAAGGTTTCATTAATCCTCTTTTTAAAGCTATTTAATTCAAACCACGCTGCACTATTCTCAAGTATTATATTAGAATTAAATTTGATGCTACATTGAACTTAGGTATGTTAGCTATTCTTGGGGATATACTGCTTATCTAAGTGAAATAAATTACTCTTTCTATTACAAATTTTAATTTTTTTCAAGATGCAGAGACTTTCGTTTTTTTCCTTTTCTTTTCAGACTGATTCAGTTGAGTCTGATTCCAAAATTAATTCTTTTAAAAATATCCAAGAAAATTAAATCCAGTTCTATTTCCATTCTCAAAGTGACCTCAATATTCTTTTCCTTGGTATTATCCTGCCTTCACTATGGATGTGTGTTTTAAAGGAAAAAAAAAAGGATAGGGGAGAAACTAGTTTCAACCACTCAATTTTTGTTTATGTTTGTTCCCAAATCCGAGCGGCCTTTTCCAGCTGCAAAGGTTCTCTCTCCCGCTCTATCACTGGTCTGTAAAGTAAATTGCAAAAAGCTACCAAAGTCTGGCTACATCCTCATAGTGACTGTTTAAACCCATTACTTTCTCTTTTAATCAAATCACTGTTGTGTCAAAATATACGATTCTCGCCATGAATCTCTCTGGCTTGTTACAGGTCACCGGTTGCACCTTGAAAATGTTTGCTCTCCTAAGCGTCTCCTCTCCAGCCTCCAGTTAAATTGCTCCAGACCAAGCCTGATCATTTTTCTATACACATAGAACTCTAATTAATATAAACATAATGGCAGAGAGATCCTGTACTTTACAAAGAGAAGAAGGGAAAACGCCCCGTTGGTAGGTATGTTGAGCATCACTTGGATAATGGCAAAATGGGCATGCATGTAGACAGATATAAGCATTCAAATTATATTAAGAAGAAAAAGCAAACCCTAAAAATTTCTTATTCTTGAATTCCTGAGAGATTTCAGACTTTATTCTTTCCTGTTTTAAGAAATATTTTACATAAATCCGCCAGAGGGCCAGAAAGGGAAATAGTAATTATGCTTAAACAGCCAACAATTCACTAATATAAAATATTTGTACAGACTCTTAAACATGAAGTTAAGTGCCAGAGGCTATTTTCATTGTTTAATGCATTAAGTAAATAAAAATGTATCTAAGATGTGGACACACAATTAGTTTTGAGTTATTTATCCTGGAGTTTGTATGGTTTAGAAAAACTCCATCTTCTTGGCTGCAGCTGTCCTAATGCATTTAACTTCAGCCATCAGCTATGATTAAACACCTGCTGTTGTGGGGAAACAAAGCACACTAATCCAATATGTATTTCTGACATCTTAAATATCACCCAGTCCCCTGACATCAGGCACAGCTTTTCAGCGGGATGGAATTCCAGAGCATATTTTTCTAATTTATGGATGGACAATAAATCAAAATTAAGCCGTGGGCAATGAAATATACATCAGTGTGGAATGAACTGACTGCAAACGAGGACCCTGCACAACCGAGGGAAAGGATATATTAATGGAATCCTAAGCTGCAAACACTGAAGTGAAAATTAAGGAAGTTTATTCTGCATTTTGTCCCTATAAAACCAAAAGGCAAAGACAGAAAATGAAGTTTTCCTTTTTCCACGCACAGTACTGGAGGAGCACATTTAAATTAAAAAAAAAAAAGTCATTGCTTTTAAATGCTTTCATGTGGGTGAAAAATCTCCATTGCTGTTTTTGTTATTTTCAGTAATTAAGAAGGGTTTGAAGTGCTTAATTTATTTTCGGTTTTGCTTTTCTGGAAGAGTGAACAAAGGCCATTGTTGACAGTCTTCAGTTTCTCCTGGGAAAGGTTGGGAGAAAGAAGGACATTCTTCCCTCCCAGGTGGACGCCATTGGGCTGAGAGCTGTCCAGTGCTGAACGAATCTTCCTTGTACCGACCTCCAACTGTCCCGGCACCTGGAGACAGAGGCAACCTTAGAGTTTCATTCTCATCAGAGATGCTCAGGCACCCCAAGTACAGGGCCACCCCTTGGCCTTGCCCACCTCACTCTGGCCGCTCCCAAATCTGGTCCAAGGTCATGTTGGAGCTGCTCGCTTGGCTTATCCTTCTTACCGTTGCCATAGGCCAGCACCAAACATCTTTAACAGAGCCTGCCAGGGTAACCATCATATTTACCAGGGATAAGGTTTTGTGTTTATGTGCATGTCGGGGTTCTTAACTAACATTATCTCTTGAATCCTCACAGCATCTCTGTAAATGGGGATATGTGGCAAATATTTAGATAGAGACAGGGATACAGAACCATAATGAAATTGAGAGCTTTGTCTTGGGCTGCATGACAAATGGTGGACCTGTGGAAAGGGAACTTGCTGACCGGTTTCCAGTTCTAGATCTCACTTAGACAGCAAATTTCCTCTCTCCAGCGAAAAGGAGTTTTTTCAGATTATTCTTCCAAAGGCACTCACACCTTATAGCACAATTATTTCTGTAGAATCATCTGTGACTGTTTTCCTGACTTGTATTTATTTATGAACTGCTGTTTCTATAAACTCATGTTACTGAGAATGTTTTAAATTATTAAAATTAATCTTAAAATAAATCATGTAATTTAGGAATTAATGTTTCATGTATCTCAGAAAGAAACCAGTATGTTCTGTGGCCCCCAAACTTATATTTTGAAAATTCTAAATGGAATAATATTTGGGTGATGTTTTAAAACGTATATCCTTTGGGTTAATTACTGGGGCTGAGATACTTGGCTGCTATGAAACTTAAAAATGAAGGGTATGTCTCCTCCACCATTATAGTTTTCCTTTTTGCATCGACTCCTCTTCCTTCTTCAAATCCTCAATACTATTGCTTATAGAAAATATGCCATAAGCCTGCCAGGAGATCTTTTGTACAAAAATATAACAGCATTTTGCAACTTACCTGTTTCTGAGGAAAATCTTTGTTCTTTGAGGAAATAGTTTTAAAAGGCCTCTTTTTCATTTTATGATCACAATATTACATAGTAATGTTGGTGATCGTAATAATAATGGCTGAGATGAGTTGATGGTCCTGTTCTGGAAGCCTTAGGTAAATCAGCTCAAGCAGTCCTCATAAGCAGCCTGTCGGGTCGGTACTGTTGTCACCCTTCTTGACAGCTGAAGACATGAGCCTAAAGCAATCAGTCTCTCACCAGAGATCACACAGTGATGGATGAAGGAGAGAAATAAACTCCAGCAGTTGGTCTGAAGAGCCTGCCCTTTCAGTACATCATTATTCTACAAAATGCTCTTACATAAAGGAAAGCTTGGGCCTTTATATATTTTAACTTTTAAACTTCACGGGTTAGCTTAACCTATCTCCTCTAGATGCAGTGTTACTCTATAAATCACTGATGGGAATGACTGGTTGTTCATAATCACTGTCACATAAATGATTATAAGTAGAATTATAATATTAAAAAATGAATTCCTCAAGATCCAGATAGTTCTCTAGCCTCATTTTTACCTCAAGGAGTCTATGTTTAAAAATTCTATCTACTAGGGAGGGGGGGGCGCCTGAGTGGCTCAGATGGTTAAGTGTCTGCCTTCGACTCAGGTCATCATGTCAGGGTCCTGGGATGGAGCCCTGTGTCAGCCAACCTGTGCAGCCGGGAGTCTGCTTCTCTCTCCTCACTCTTACTCTGTCTCTCAAATAAATAACTAAAATCTTTTAAAAAATTCTAGCTACTGGGGTGCCTGGGTGGCTCAGTTAGCTAAGGGTCTGCCTTTGGCTCAGGTCATGATCCCAGGGTCCTGAGATCAAGCCCCGCATCAGGTTCCCTGCTCAGTGGGGAGCTTGCTTCTCCCTCTCTCTCTGCCCCCACCCCCCCCTTGTGAGTGCGTGTTCTCTCTCTCTCAAATAAATAAAATCTTTTAAAAAAAATTCTAGCTACTGTATCAGTAAATATGGACAAAGACATAGGGTTGCTGACAAAGGATTGGGGATTTCAACTGTATGAATGAATGAGTTTAAAACAAGTTATTTTGGCCATACTTAGTTAAATAAAGCATACAGGTTAGTTCATGATAGTCTTTTAAACTCTTATCAGAAACTTGCCATTACAGCAGAAGAGTTCATTAAGATTTAAAAATATGTATATTGATGAACAATAATACACAGTAACAGTATCACATTAATTATTATAGTGGCAACATTTGTAAAAAAAAAAAAATAAAACAAAACAAAATCTTTTATTACTAATTTTTACCAAAAGTATATCCCATATTTTCAAAATTCATAAATTCAACCAATTTTTACTGATGGCCTACCAGGATGTACAGGCATTGTGCTAGGCTCTAAGGATTCAGTGCAAAAAAGATAGATATGATCTCCGTTGTGGAGTTTATCTTCTAGATGTGGAGAACCCTGTTCTTGATCATTGTAAAAATATATTATGAGAAAAGTTGAAGAGCATTAAAAATGAAGAATTGCTCCTGACTTAAAGGTGTTTTTTTTTTTTTAAGATTTTATTTATTTATTTGTCAGAGAGAGAGAGCACAAGCAGGGGGAGCGGCAGGCAGAGGGAGAAGCAGGCTCCCTGCTGAGAAAGGAGCCCGACGTGGGACTCAGTCCTAGGACGCTGAGATCATGACCTCAGCAGAAGGCAGACGCCTAACTGAGCCACCCAGGCGTCCCTAAATAAGAGTTTTCTTTTGATACTAAAATCTGCATAACATTTCCTAGAAATACAGTCTTAAGTTCTTTGATATCGCTTTTTCTAGATGACAGCTTCTTCATTTCCTGTCTGAAGATTCCTAGGTCCTACTCATTTTTTATAGTTTCCTGCTAAGGATTCTTCTGGAGGATGGTTGGTCCATCTGTTACTCTAGATCTGTTTTCCCTTACTCTGTCTCTTAGCTGAGACTCTCATCAAACTCAACACTTAGATTATATTTCCTTTTTATTATTGAGGTGAAGCTGACATAATATAAAATTAACCATTTTAAAGTGAGCAATTCAGTGTCATTTAGTACAATTACACTGTTGTACAATCACTACCTCTCTCGTTCCAAAACATTTTCATTTCCCCAAAAGAAAACCAACATCCATTAAGCAGTTACTCCCCTTTCCACATATTCCCAACCCCTAGTAACCACCAATCTGGTTTCTGTCTCTATGGATTGACCTATTCTGGATATTTCATATAATTGTAATCATAAAATATGTGACCTTTAGTGTCTGGCTCCTTTTATTTAGCATAATGTTATTTAGGTTCTTCCATGGTGTAGCATCAGTATTTCATTCCTTTTGTGGCTGAATAATATTCTATTGTATGCACATGCCACAATTTGTTTACCCATTCATCCACTGATGGACACTTGTGTTGTTTCTACCTTTTGGCTATTATGAATACTGCTTTTATGAACATTCAGGTATAAGTATTTGTTTGAGTTATCTGTTTTCAATTCTTTTGGGTTTTGGATAAATTTATTTTGGATAAACTTAGATTTAAAGAAAAGCTACAAACATAATACAGAGAGTTCCCATCATCCCCTTTCCCCAACAGTAACATCTTGCATACTCAAGGTACATTTGCCAAAACTAAGAAACCAACATTAGTACAATATTATTTATAAACTCCAGGCTGTATTTGGATTTCACTAGCTTTTCCACTAATGTCCCTTTTTCATTCCAGGATCCCTTCCAGGATTCCACATTGTGTTAAGTGATCATGTCTCCTTAGTTTCCTCTGGTATATAACAGTCTCTCAGTCTTCTGTTGTTTTTCAACCTTGAGAGTTTTGAAGGGTACTGGTTAGATATTTTGTAGAATGTCCTTCGGTTTGGGTTTGTCTGATGTTTTTATCATGATTAGACTGGAGTTTGGAGACAGGATGTCATAGAGGAGAAATTTCCATCACATCATATCAGGAAATACATGCTATCACCATGACTAACACTGGAGATATTAACCTCAATCACTTGGCTGAGGTGGTGTTTGCCAGACCTCTGTAAAGTCCCTCCCCAACACTTACCATACTCTATTCTTTGGAAACAAGTCACTAAGTCCAGCCCACACTCCTAGGGAGGAGTATCTATATAAACTATTTGGAATTCTTCTGTAAGGAAATTTGTCTCTCCCATTTACTTATTTATTCAGTCATTTATTTATGCCAATCTGGGTTCATAGATATTTATCTTATAGTTAATATCCTTTTGAGGTCTTGTCACCAATACCTGTAAGAAAAGTGAGAAATGCAGAGTGAGTGCAGTTTAGAGTGCTTTGAAGGCAAGAAGATCTTGGGCTTGATATGGAATATATCATTCACAGAACAAGATGTACAATTCTCACAGCATGGGAGGTTTGAAGATGATATTTACTAAGTAGGGATAGAATACATTTTGGTGTTAGCTTTTTATTGGAGGCTAAATCTAAACTTTTTAGAGGGCTTGTTTGATCAGGGCCTAGGTTTTCCAATTCCTTGTTCCGTGCTCCTATATTATTTATTGCCATCAAATCTTTGCATGTGGTCGTATTTGTAGCTATTAATATACTTGTGAATAAATAAAGTGGTTCCACATAAAATATCCCCACTTGACTTACACTGACATTCTAAAAAAAAGTACTTGTGTTTTCTGGAGTGTCTCTTACCCAGGATTTAGAACCATGGGGTTTAGATATGGAGATACCTTGACCAGGTAGTACCACTTAGTCCTGCTATTGATGAGGACATGGAACCCTGTGGCCTTAGAGGCTCTCTCTAGATCATGGATAATCACTGGCCAAGCTACAAGTTACAGATGGACAGATAGCCATGAAAAAAAAAACAAACATGAAAGCTTGTCTTGGGTTATGCAATAAGCTAATGGTGGAACCGAGGGAAATAACCATATTGGCTAATTCTCTGCCCTGTATCAAAATTATTTTTAGTGTTTGATTAATGTTTATGTTCCTGATTCCTTTTTCTCTGCTATTTTTTTTTTTTTAAGATTTTTTATTTATTTGACAGAGAGAGACACAGCGAGAGAGGGAACACAAGCAGGGGGAGTGGGAGAGGGAGAAGCGGGCTTCCTGCGGAGCAGGGAGTCCGATGCGGGGCTCGATCCCAGGACCCTGGGACCATGACCTGAGCCGAAGGCAGTTGCTTAACAACTGAGCCACCCAGGTGCCCTCTGCTATTTTCATTGAAGAATTATACTACCATTATTATTTTCAAAACTTAAGATGCCTAGTATAACATGAAGTTATTCACTGCTGACAAATCAGTATATGCATATACCATACGGTCCTGTAATTCCACTACTGGGTATTTACCCAAAGAATACAAAAACACTAATTGAAAAACATTTGCACCCCTATGATTATTGCAACATTGTTTACAATAGCCAATATATGGAAGCAACCCAAGTGTCCATTGATTGATGAATGGATAAAGAAGTGGTATACACATACACATTCACACACACACACACACACACACACAGTGGAATATTACTCAGCCATAGAAAAGAATGAAATCTTGCCATCTGCAACAACATGGATGGATCTAAGAGTATACTGTTAAGTGAAATAATTCAGTCAGAGAAAGACAAATACCAAATGATTTCACTCATATGTGGAATTTAAGGAACAAAGAAAAAAAGAGACAAACCATAAAAACAGACTCTTAACTATAGAGAACAAACTGTTGCTTACTAGAGGGCAGGTGGGTAGAGGGAATGGGTGAAATAGGTGAAGGGCATTAAGAGTACAGTCATCTTGATGAGCACTGAGTAATGTATAGAATTGTTGAATCGCTATATTGTACAGCTAAAACTAATATAACACTGTATGTTAAGTATACTGGAATTTAAAAAAATATTGATGACATAAAGGAAGGAATAGAAATAAGAAAAGAGCAAGACAGCATGAAAATAGAAAAGAAAAATTTGAAAAAATTTGAACTTTTAGTAATGAAAAATGTAACTTTTGAAATTATATACTCAGTGAACAGGCTATATAGCAGATTAGATAAGCTGAAAAGACATTAGTGAACTGAAAATTTATCTGGAATGCAGCATGAAGAGATAAAAAAATGGATAATATTTTTAAAGACTTAAAGACATGGAGTTTAGAAAAGTAAAAAATGTATCTAATAGGATTTTCCTAAGGAGACAATAAAGCAACTGGGGAAGAGACAATATTTGAGGGGCTAATGGACATAATTTTACAGAATTAATAAAAGAAATAAATCTTGAGATTAAAGAGGTACAATACATCTCAAACAGGAGGTGTAAAAAACATGTTTGCATCTAAACACATTGTAATAAAACTGCAAAATACCAAAGGCAAAAAGAAAAATCTTCAATGCATTCAGAGAACAAAAAGAGAGGTAATCTAAAAAGAAACTACATTTTGACTGTCACTGACTTCTTTACAACAACAATAAGACCCATGAGACAATGAATAATCTTCAAAGTGCCAAGAGAAACTAATTGCCATCAAGAGCTGTGTATACAGTTAAATTATCGTAGAAGAGGGAGGGAAAAATGAAAATGTGTTCAAGTGAACACAGATCCTCAGCGAAAGATGAAATTGAATTCAGGAAGAACTGAGAGGAAGGACAGAATGGGAAGCAGAGAAATATCTGAGTGAGTCTAAAAAATAATTGACATAAAACAACAACAGTAATTTATTGGGGATATAAAAATATGATGAATCTAAAATATTGGAAATAAGTATATGGAAGGCAGGAGGGGATTGTTCAGAGTCAAAATGTTTTAAGTTCCTTGATTTGTTTAGGAGGCAGAGTAGACATTAATTAACTAGATTCTGTTAACTATGCACGTCAGTTTTTTTAAGAATAACAACTAAAGGGGCACCTGGGTGGCTCAGTTGTTAAGCACTAAGCATCTTCCTTAGTCTCAGGTCATGATCCTGGGGTCCTGGGATCGAGCCCCGCATCCCAGAACCAGATTACAGTAATGGAATAAAGATCTCCCTGGACTGTCAGAGGACCAGAATTTTAGTCGCAGAGTAGATTTCTGTGTTTTATTTTGTTTCGATGTGCTTGTTTTTGTTTTCTAACTTTTTGGCCTTTCATAAGTCACTTCATCTTCCTGAGACTGTTTTGTCTCTGGGATATACTCACTAGAGTTTTCATGTGCTTTATAATTTGTTTTCTTAACTTAGGTAAAATTCCTATAACACAAAATTTTCAAGTGATCAATTCAGTGGTATTTTGTACTTTAACAATGTTGTGCAACCACCACCTCTGTGTAGACCCAAAACATTTTAATCTCTCCCAAAGAAAACCCACACCCATTAAACAGCTGCTCTCTATTCCCACCCCCCTTCAGCAACTTGCAATCACAAATCTGTTTTTTGTTTGTTTGTTTGTTTGTTTATATGGTTTGACCTATTCTGGATATTTAATATAAATGGAATCATTGCAATATGTGTCCTTTTATGTTTGACTTCTTTCACTTAGCAGAATGTTTTCTAGGTCCGTCCACAATGTGGCATGTATCAATACTTCATCCCTTTTGACATCAGAATAATATTCCATTGCCTGCATATATCACATTTTGTTTATCTCTTCATCCGTTGATGGTCATTAGGATTATTCCACTGTGAACAGTGCTGCTATGAGCAAGTATTTGAGTACCTGTTTTCCTAATTTATTATTTTTAAATGTACCATCCCATTTGGTTTTCAAATTGGGTTGAAAAGAGTTAAGTATATTACTGAAAACAAGCTCAAAGTGGCTTGCTCAAGGTACGTAGGTAGTAACGTGCCCAGGAACTCAAAGCTTCTGAAGTCTAGGGCCCTGTCCAGTTTTACCACCACAGGCTCAGCTGTCTTGAGAGTTAAAAAGGAGAAGGGGTGTAGAAATAATCAGTGGGCTGTAAAGCTCTCTGTGTGTAACTTGGTGCCGGGACTTGATATTCAATATGCCAGTTGATGCTGCAGGAACGGTTGCCCACTCAGGAGGTCAGTGCGTGCTGTCTCCCGTATGACCAGAGAGATATTTTCGAATTGCAAAAGGTATAACAGAGTGGTTGGACACCAGCAAAGGAGTTTGACAAGGCTGTCACATCTGTTCAATATTTCTGCTGAAATAATCATGGGTATTGCTGTTGATGGTTACCATAGTGGTATTAAGGTTGGCAGAAGGAGATGATGTCATCTTGAGCGTGCTGATGACATCCTGGCTGCTGAGTCTGTGGTTTCTGTCCTAAGAAAGCCAGTGCCTTCGACGAGGGATGATTTAGACGCTCATAATGGCAGCTGAAAAGCAGAATATTTTAGTGGCAGTGCAAACTGGGAGTGAATAAGAAAAGCAAGTGAAGGGTTATGCTACCCGTAGTTTATGGTAAGTAGTGAGAGCCATGGCCCCCTCTGGCTTGTGAAAGAGAAACCTTGTCAGCATTCATGAGGATGAGGTCTGGAGCATAAAATGTCTGCCGGGGAGGCAGTCGGCTTCACATTATCTCACCCCGGGTCCTTTCTCGGTTCTCATTTAGTTCTGGCGTCTGATTAGTATGAAATAGCTGTGAGCAGAGCCTCAATTTACAGACTTTTACCAAAAGAAGAGATGAAGATCAACACAGAGATGCGGCTACTGTCAAGCTGAGTTAAACCCAGAGTGATGACGACAATATCTTCGTGAAGGAGAAGAATGACAGCAGGCTGAAAGAAAGCATCATCTGTTTCCAGAATCCCGGAACATTTCCTTCTGAAATAACTCATTCTGTGTGTCTTGATTTCCTGACAAGTAAATCTTGAAGAACAGAACGGGCATTTATCAGGGCAAACACTAGTATGGGGGTCTCTGGAAGGATTTGTGACAGGGTTTGTAAAAACTGTTTTTTGAAGAATTCATTGCTATGTGAGGGTTCTTAGAATCTTCTTTGAAAATCAAAACCAAAATATATCTCTAGACCACATATATTTTTATGATTATGAAAATAACACATATGCATTGTGGAAAACTGACTGAAATATGGAAAAGAGGAAAAAGTCATGCACATTTTTATACTCAAATAATCAGTGAACATTTCGCCATTTCTTCTTCCAATATTTAATCTATCTATATTTATTCTTCATATAATTAGGATCCTACTTTATGTTTAATTGGTTTCCTGATTTTCAAAAATTAACTTATCTGCACATATATTTCTGGCTTCTTCTCTGTATCCAAGGGTCATACTAGGGGTTGGGTTTCCTATAGAATAGCTAAATATTTTCAGTTAGAGCAGAGGAAAATCAAAGTCTAAAATTATCTATCCTTTCTAGACAGAAAATTACTCAGATTTGAGCAACTCACTCTTTCAGATGTAGTTCAAAGCTGCTGATTCTCTGAATACTCAGCATGGAGGTGAGCCTGTGCCAAATTTTAGATTTCTTTTTGTTTTTCTTTTTAAAAAAGATTTTATTTATTTATTTGACACAGAGAGAGAGTGCATAAGCAGGGGGAGCTGCAGAGGGAGAGGGAGAAGCAGGCTTCCTACTGAGCAGGGAGCCCTATGTGGGCTCCATCCCAGGACCCCAGGATCATGACCTGAGCTGAAGGCAGACACTTAACCACTGAGCCACCCCGGTGCCCCCAAATTTCAGATTTCTTTGGAAACTTTAATCTGAAAACCTGTTTCTGCTTTGTAAATTTATACGTAAAGTTGCCATGGGAAGACACAACGTGACTATTCTTATAGTATGTGATGGAAACCTAAGGCCCAGGGTGGGTTGGGTTGTGGGGCAAAAAAACCAAACTAGCCTTAGGCTATGGTAGATCTACAAGTTACTCTGGAATGCCCTTTCCCTTTCTTTCTGCTTGTCCAGTCCCTACTCTCACTTCCAAGACCAATTTGAACCCCATCTCCTCCTGTAAAGGCTTTTCCAGGCAATCTCCCTTTTTCTCAAGTCGTATTTTACTGACAATTTAGACCTCACAATCTGGCCCTTTGATCATGGACCGGCTCAAGGTACTTCACAACCCTTAGCGATTCCCATGTGCAGTTAGTAAGCCCTATGGTAGGCTACAGTTTGCCACACATTCTTCTTCCATCGAGAGTTGGGGTTGATGTCCTCTCCGCTTGAATTAGGTGGGCTCTGCAACTTCAGGACCAAGATGAGGATGGGCCAGTTTCCAAGTCCAGGCTTTAAGAAACTGGCAGCCTCTACCTCCTATCTCTTGGAACCTTGTTCTAAGGAAAGCCAGATACTGTGTAAGAAGTTTGACTTTCCCAAGACTACCTTGTGTGGAAACAGAGTGATGCTTTTCAGCCCCCAGCTTCCACCCATTTCAGTGCAAGTGCCAATCATTCCAATGAAGGCACCATATTGGACATTCTAGCCCCAGCATATGCCACATGGAGAAGAAGGGAAGTCCCAGACATATGGATGTAGTTGAGCTGTCTCACCCATATTCAGACTTTTTTTCTCTTTTTTCCATGATTTTTTTACATTTATTTTTTCAATTTTAATTCTAATATAGTTAACATATGGTAGTATATTGTTTCAGGTGTATAATATAATGATTCAACAATTCTATACATTACTCAGTGCTCATCAAGATGACTGTACTCTTAATGCCCTTCACCTATTTCACCCATTCCCTCTACCCACCTCCCCTCTAGTAAGCAACAGTTTGTTCTCTATAGTTAAGAGTCTGTTTTGGGGGTTTGTCTCTTTTTTTCTTTGTTCCTTAAATTCCACATATGAGTGAAATCATACGGTATTTGTCTTTCTCTGACTGAATTATTTCACTTAACAGTATACTCTTAGATCCATCCATGTTGTTGCAGATGGCAAGATTTCATTCTTTTCTATGGCCGAGTAATATTCCACTGTGTGTGTGTGTGTATATATATATATATACCACTTCTTTATCCATTCATCAATCAATGGACACTTGGGTTGCTTCCATATATTGGCTATTGTAAATAATGTTGCAATAATCATAGGGGTGCATATATGTTTTTCAATTCGTGTTTTTGTATTCTTCGGACAAATACCCAGTAGTGAAATTACAGGACCGTATGGTAGTTCTATTTTTAATTTTTTGAGAAACCTCCATACTATTTTCCATAGTGGCTACAGGAGTTTGCATTCCCACCAACAGTGCACAAGGGTTCCTTGTTCCCCACATTCCTGCCAATACTTGTTGTTTCTTGTGTTTTTGATTTTGGCCCTTCTGACAGGTGTGAGGTGATATCTCATCATGGTTTTGATTTGCACTTCCCTGATGATGAGTGATGTTGAGCATCTTTTCATGTGTCGGTTGGTCATCTGGATGTCTTCTCTGGAGAAATGTCTGTTCGTGTCTTCTGCCCCTTTTTTGTTTAAGATTTTTTATTTTTAAGTAATCTCTATACCCAACGTGGGGCTTGAACTTACAACCCTGAGATCAAGAGTCACATGCTGTACTGACTGAGCCAGCCAGGCATCTCTCTTCTGCCCATTTTTAAATTGGATCATTTGTTTGTATGTGTGTGTTGAGTTGTATAAGTTCTTTACATATTTTGAATACTAATTCTTTATCAGATATGTCATTTGCAAATATCTTCTCCCATTTGGCAGGTTGCCTTTTAGTTTTGTTGACTGTTTCCTTTGCTGTGCAAAAGCTTTTTTTTTTTTTTTCAGAATTTTTAAAAAATTTTTATTTAAATTCAATTAGGCAACATATAGTACACCATTAGTTTTTTGTGTGTGTTCATTAGTTGTATAGAAGCTTTCATTTTGATGTAGTCCCAACAGTTTATTTTTGCTTTTGTTTCCCTTGCCTCAGGAGACATATCTAGAAAAATGTCGCTATGGCCTTGGCCAATGGCAGAGAAATCACTGCCTGTGTTCTCTTCTAGGATTTTTATGGTTTCAGGTCTCACATTTAGGCCCGTAATCCATTTTGAGTTTATTTTTGTGTATGGTATAAAAAAGTGGTCCAGTTTCATTCTTTTGCATGTAGCTGTCCCGTTTTCCCAACACCATTTGTTGAAGACACTGTCTTTTTCCCATTGCATAATCTCACCCCCTTGTTGAAGATCAATTGGCCCTATAACTGTGGGTTTATTTCTGGGCTCTTGATTCTGTATATTGATCTGTATGTCTGTTTTTGTGCAAGTACCATACTATTTTGATTACTACAGCTTTGTAGTATATCTTGAAATCTGGGTTTGTGACACCTCCAGTTTTGTTCCTTTTCAAGATTGTTTTGGCTGTTTGAGGTCTTTTGTGGTTCCATACCCCATCTTCAGACATTTAAGCCACCCAGCTGAGGTGAGTCCTGACCCATAAAATCATGAGATAGAATAATATTGTCTTTGTATATCACAGGATTTTGTGGTAGTCTATTATGCAGTAATAGATAACCACAACAGGTTTCTTAGAGTCAGGGGCTGGACCTTTGATCAGTGCTTCTCAAGCTTTGCTGTGCATTTCATATCACCTAAGAATCTTGTTAAAATGCACATTTTGCCTCATTAGGTCTGAGATAGTGCCTGAGATTCTGCGTTTCTAACAAGCTCCCAGGTGAGGACAATCCTGCTACTCTACCACTCATACTTTGAGTAGAAAAGTGTACGGAGGAGCAAAGTGTACCAGTCAGGGCATATTTGAGGTGCATTTGTACTATTTTTCAAAGGGATTTCATTTCTGGATTGAGTAGTTGAATAGCTTAGTAAGTTGAAAAGCATCTGCCATAAGACACTTGGCTCATTGCAGTTTCTCAGTGTGGTCTCTGCATTCATATCACCCGCAGAGTCAGAATGGGAAGAGCAAGAATCACCATATTGAACAAGATCTCCAGATGATTTGTAAGCACTTTCAAATTTGAGAACTGGTAAACTACAGAAAGGACTGAATTAAGAGAAGAACTGGGTTTTAGTTCTGACATTGGGCCCTAATTGATGGCAAGCAGAGCACCTCATATTTCTGGGTTTCAATTTCTGCATCTATAACATGGGGGACAGATTGCTGAACTAGAATGTTTTCTGTGTCTGATGTAGTGTGTATCCTACAATTCTTATGCCAGGCTAACTCAACCTCTCCCTCTCTTGTCCTCTCTGTATGTAGAAGCTTGGAAAGCACGCACTTTGCCCCAAAGAGTATGGCTGTCTACAGTATTATCATCTTTTTTTTTTTTTAAGTAGGCTCCACACCCAGCGCAGAGCCCAACATGAGGCCTGAACTCACAACTGAGTTCAAGACCCTAGCTGAGATCAAGAGTCAGACGCCTAACCGACTGAGCCACCCAGGCGCCCCTACAGAATTGTCATCTCTGCCATTGTCTCTCTCTGTTGTCACAGAGCAATAGGTGTGATTAGGAAACACAGAATGTGAGAAGTGTCATTTCACTTTAAAATATTTCTGAAGCAAATATTATTGTCAAGGCCAATGCCTACTCAGAATAACGCATATCTGCATTGGATATTGTAATTAAATCATTTTTTAAATTATATGTTTTAAATGGCAATTGCGCAGCCTTTAAGGTTTCCTCTTGCCTTGAGCACCATTGGGTAAACGTGTTCATGATTGAATTAGCAGACCTTTGATTTTAAAAGGACTTTTCAGTGATCTTTTATGGTAGATTAAAAAGCAATTTACTAATTTACAGTTCATAGGAATTCCGTGCCCTCTTTGAGTTTTGTAAATCAATTCTGTGCTAATAAATGTGACTATAGCTCCAAATGTTTCATTTTGAGACAGCTGGTATCAGACACAACCCTAAACTCACAATTACATGATCAGTAGAAGTGTATTTTGTGAGCTTCTTCCTTGTGCCCAGCATAAGCCCCCCTTAAGAATTCCTTAATTTGTAGCTGTCTACTTAGAGTCTTCAGTTGGGTGAGGGACTTTTACCCACCAGGGCTGGGAAGTAGCACCTTAATTGTTGGTCATCTTTTCTTCAATCTCTTTATTTATAGGGAGTAATCACAGTTGCAAGACAATTGGAAGATGGGGTTATTTAACCAGGGCTCTTCCTCCTGGACATGGCTCTCCAGCAACCAAGACGCTGCTGTGCGTTCCAAAGAATACGTCATCATCATCATAGTTAAAACAGGTAGCATGCTACGTGCCAGTTGTTAGCTTATTTAATCATCGCAGCAACTCTATGAAATTCACACCATTTCTTAAAATATTTTATTTATTTATTTATTTGTCAGAGAGGGAGAGAGAGAGAGAGAGAGAGAGCACAAGCAGGGGAAGTGTCAGGGAGAGGAAGAAGCAGGCTTCCTGACGAGCAGGGAGCCCGATGCGGGGCTCGATCCCAGGACCCTGGGATCATGACCTGAGCCAAAGGCAACCACTTAACGACTGAGCCACCCAGGCGCCCCTGATATTCACACCATTAATAACACTCGGATTTTACAGTTCAAGAAATGGAGGCATAGATTAAATAACTTTCCTAAGGTCCCAGAAGTAGTAAATGGAAGAGCTGAGATGAATGCAAGGAGTCTGGTTCCAGACCTCGTGCTTATATACCACACTTTATCTCTTGTGGCCAGTGGACTCTTTCTACATGAACCCTCTCAGTTTTAGCTTGTGATGACTTCCAAAAGGAATTATCTGTTATTTGTACTGGAAACAGGTATAAGAAATCAGCAGAAAAAGCTTTTTTTTTTTTTTTTAAAGATTTTATTTATTTATTCATTAGAGACAGAGAGAGAGAAGCAGAGGGAGAAGCAGGCTCCCAAGGAGCAGGGAGCCCGATGCGGGACTCGATCCCAGGACCCTGAGATCATGACCTGAGCTGAAGGCAGACGCTTAACCATCTGAGCCACCCAGGCGCCCAGCAGAAAAAGCTTTTACAATTCAACACACACAGAGGAAATATCCAATAACTTGTATTTTCCCCCCCTTTTTCCTTTCAAATTCAACTGCCAAGTTTATCTCAGCCTTTGACAAGTCAACTCAAATCTGTCTCAAGTGGAACTGAAAGGTTCAAGCCACTGATGGAGAGAGAGCTGAGCATTTTCCTTGGTAGGTTCCTGGGAATGAGAGTGGCTTGTTTTGAGCTGGTGAAAGGCACTTTGCTCTCTGACAGCCTTTCTTTCTTTCTTTCAAAGATTTTATTTATTTATTTATTTATTTATTTATTTATTTATTTATTTATTTAGAGGGTGTGTGCCTGTGAGGAGCTGGGAGGGGCAGAGGGAGGGACAGAGAGATCCCAAGTAAACTCTGTGCTGAGTGCAGAGCCCAGCACGGGGCTCAATCCCGGGACCCTGAGATCATGACTTGAGCTAAAATCAAGAGTCAAGGGCTCAACTGACCCAGCCACCCAGATGCTACTCTAACCATCTTTCTGCTAGAGGAAGATGACTAATGAAAAGGTGGTGCTGGTGAATTGCCTCTTTATGGAGGCAGAGCTGGGGCTTGGGCCAAAGACAAGGTTTTTTTCCTGGCTTTCTTGGGGTTTTGCCAATGTTGAGGGAATTTGAATCATGATAGAGAAGTAAGAGAAGGGGCTGGCCTGTAATAGTTCAAAGAAAAGGCATGGGAAGGGTAGTGGAATGAAGGCACACAGCCCAAACATGGACACCAGTACTTCATGTGACGAGTGAACCCAGACGCTATCCAAAATGTTCATTCAGAACCTTTTGCGAAAATGATGATTCTTTTACATTGGAAAGAATATAGAGCCAGATATGCTTACTTAAATATTAATGCTCCCCTGTTCTAGGCCTTCTTGTTCTGGGCATGTTTATTGAAAGAGGAAATGTTTGTTCCAAAATCAGTTGCTTCATAATTGCTGAGGCAGAACTAGCAGAAGGACCTAGAAATTGAGGTTCAGATTTCATAGCCTGTTGTCATCCCTGAGATTTCTAGTCCACTTTCTTCTCTGTGTTTACATTTCTCTCTTATCCTTCTCCTACCATGGTATGGCAGATCGGGAGGCAGGTCACCCCTGCCTCTTGGATGATAGTTGAGCAGCCCCCTGGGTTGGGGGAGGCTGGTAAGGAATTGGGCATACAGCCAGAAACTTTAGGCAATGGGAGAGTCCAGCAGGCAGGAGGCCTTCTTCTTAAAGATGTCAGGGCCCCATAGCATGAGAGCTCCACCAACATGTCACCTAGACCCCCAGCACCACCTTTGCTGTTACCATCCCTAGGTCCTGGCCGTCCCGGGTGCCTAAACCCTGTGGGGAGGTTAGAATTTAGGGCTGGGGAGTTAGAGTCTGGCCTTCTTTGAACTGTTCCTAGACTGAAAAATATTGGCAATAATGTATATCACCAGACACAAGACTGGGGGGCGGGGGAGGCAGGGAGATGGCTGCCTTAGAACTGATACAAATAATACTCTTTTCAATTTGCCAGAATCCAAAAAAGGGAGTCAAGACCCGGATTTGCCTCCTTCATCAGTTTTGAGATTATTACTATATTTCTTCCCCATCATCCTTATATCATTGCCAGAGAGAAAAATTGAAATGAGTCCTCTTCATCATGTGTATAACTTCTTTCTTTCCCTGTTTCGTTTAAAGGTCGACTCTACTTCTACCCAGACTGTGCATTGCTCTATCTTCTGCCCCTTCTTTCCTTCTCTCCCATTTTGTTATTCCCTCCTCTTTGGCCTCTCCTCCTCCCTGGCCAGTCTATCCCTGCCCTCCCCTCGGCCCTAGCACTCCCCAAGCCCCCCTCTCCTTGTCCTCCTTTTAGTCCTTATTTTCACAGATTAACATATTATAAGTATTAACTGGCAACCACCCTGAAAGATGAGGCAGTGAGAGGAAAGGAAGTATTACTGCCAAGTTTTAACTCATTCCTGCTGCCAAGTCTGTGGCATTTGCCACGGCTGTGAAATTGCAATAAACAAGGGGCTGCGCTTATATTTCTAACCTTCCCTCTATTGGTGCTGAAGACACGAACTGAATGCTGAACACCAGGCCGTCACCTTCTAAATGTATTACAGATTCTTTTGAGAGAATCGAGGGAAGCTCACATTGGGCTGGGGTGGGTGCAGGACTGGGAGCGGAGCCTCTAATAATATAGCTGAAAATAGTAATTCCTTTTATTGAAAGAAATTTGTCATCCTAGTAATTCAGTAATGAGCTGGCCTGAAAATGAGGTATAACTTTTCTAAGAATTAACCTGAAGTATATATATCTATATATCTATATCCCTCACATAAGCATATCCCTCACAACTATAGAAGAACATGTTTTTAAAAAACACCCTTCGGGGGCACCTGGGTGGCTAAGTCGGTTAAGCGTCTGCCTTCGGCTCAGGTCATGATCCCGGGGTCCTGGGATCGAGCCCCGCATCGGCTCCCTGCTCCACGGGGAGTCTGCTTCTCCCTCTCTCTCTGCCCCCCACTCGTGCTTGCTCTGTCTCTCTCCCCAGTGCTCCCTCTCAAATAAATAAATAAAATCTTAAACAAACAAACACCCTTCATTGTTTTAAGAGAGATGAAGAGTTGAGAATGGCGAAGAAGAATGGTTGTCAAGTGAAGACTGAACAGCCTATGGCATCATTCCCACCTGGCCTAGCAGCTGCGAGTTCTCTGTTGCCATTCATAGGTCAACAGTATTCATTAAGCAGGTATTCTTTTCAGAGTCGGAGGGTACTCGGTACTTGAAGGAAAACACTGTGTCTATATGCAAATATTCTATCGCTTCTAGCCAGGTGGCACACAATACATGTCGCATGTGTGGGCTCTTGCTCTGTGCTAATGTCTATACATATTCTCTCACTGCATCCTCAGGCCAACCCTACAAGGAAAAGAAAATAATTACCCCACTCTAGAAACAGGGACATAGGGACGCCTGTGTGGCTCACTTGGTTAAGCGGCTGCCTTCGGCTCAGGTCATGATCCCAGGGTCCTGGGATCAAGCCCCGAGTTGGGATCCTTGTGCAGCGGGGAGTCTGCTTCTCTCTCTCCCTCTGCCTGCTGCTCCCCCTGCTTGTGCTCTCTCTCTCTGTCAAATAAATAAATAAAATCTTTAAAAAAAGTAGAAACAGGGACATAGAAGCTTAGAGAGGTTAGGTAAAATGCCAAAGTCACAGAAGTGGCCACATATCCAGGTTTTCAATAAATGCCCTTAAATTTTTTAATCTTTCAGTTTTCTTTAAACGTTATAAAGGTAGTCCATGCCTGGGTCCTCAGCGAGCCATCCGGAGCCATCGTTAAGGGCTGCTGAGCAGGTGGGCTCTGCTGCCTCGCGCATGTGGCTTCCATCTCCAGGTCCACAGCAGAGGCTCGTGTTTGCATTTTTTCCAGCCCTCAGGAAGGGGAGTCGGGTGCATTTTTCTTTAAGAACCAGAAGTTGAGCTCTGGCTATGCTTGGAAGCACTCATATCCCATTTACCCAAACTTGGTTCCATGCCACACCTAGCTTCGGGGGAGGCTGGGGAATATCGGTTCGAGCTGAGAATCTGTGCGCCCAGCTAAAACAGTGGTGTGTGTTGTGCTGGGAGCTGTCGGGTGTTCTCGGTTGCTAAAGGAAGGAGAATGTGGGGCGAGGGAGAGGGCAGGCAGTTAGCAGGCAATTAACAGACTAGCAGAGTGATAGCCTGAAATTTTGCCCTTAAAATGAAAGAGTTAGAGCTATTCAAATACTATAAGGAAGGTCTTAGAAGAAGTCCGTAAGGGACTTAGTCAATTTTCAAGCTATATATAAATGTCCATGAAATATTATTCAAGCAGGTCAAGGACCTCTACTTGGGCCTGATTCTAGCACTAACTAGCTGTGTGACCTTGGACACATTGCCAGTAATTAGTTTCTCTCAGCCTATTTTCTCATCGGTGATTTTGTCCTGATATTATCAGCCCCAACTGTTGATAAGGATAAGGATTAAATGTAATATCCATAGACAGATCTTGGCACAGAGTACTTGCTCAAAATTATAGCTCTTTATTACTGTTCAGTCAATATACTTTCCATACTCTTTGATACACAGGAGGAGAGAGGAGACAGAAGTAGGGTTTGCCAAGCGGGGCATTTGTGTACAGATGAGAGCTAGCCTAAGTAACTGGAGTGGCAGAATAGTTGGGACTTCCAAACAAGCAAAATATATTTATATCCTAAATTAACAGTAACTATTAGTAAGCTCAATCAGAGTTAGCAAGGTATTATATCTTTTCTTGGTATTCTGGTTTTTGTTTTTTTTTTTAAGATTTTATTTATTTATATGAGAGAGGGAGAGAGAAAGAGAGCGTGCGCGAGCAGGGAAGAGGTAGGGGGAGGAGCAGACTCCTGCCTCCAAGTGAGGAGCCTGACTGGAGGCTGGTCCCAGGACCCTGAGACCATGACCTGAGCCAAAGTCAGACCCTTAACCATCTGAGCCACCCAGGCACCCCGGTATTCTGTTTTCATCTGAGAACATCTTTATTTTGTCTTCATTCCTGAAGAATATTTTTGCTGGATATAGAATTGGGGGTCTTTCAGCACTTTAAAGATTTCTCTTGGCCTCTTGTTTCTGACAAGAAGTCAGCCTTAATTCTTACTGTTGTTTCCCAGTGTGTAATGTGTTATTTTTCTCTAGCTGCTTTCAAGATTTTCTCTTTATCTTTTCTCAGAAGTTTGTCTATGATGTACATAGAGTATAATTTTTTTTTAATGTATCCATCTTATGGTTTGTTAAGTTTCTTGCATCTGAAAATCTATGTTTTTCACCAGATTTTGGCAATTTTGGTCATTTCTTCAAATATTTTTTTCTGCCCCATTCTCTTTCTCCTCAACTTTTGGGACACTAGTTTCACATGTGCTAAACTTTCTGTTATTGTCCTACAGATCCCTGAGGATCTGTTCATGGTTTGTTTTTTTTTTTTCCTCTCTGTTCTTTAGAATGAATAATTTCTATTGATTGATCTTCAAATTCACTGACACTTTCCTTTGGTCTCCTCTATTCTTCTACTAAGTCCAGCCAATGAATTTTTATTTTAGATATTTTATCTCTCATTTTTAGGCCTTCCATTTGATTCATTTTTTATAGTTTCTATTTCCCTACTGAGACTTTTTTTGAGAGAGAGAGAGAGAGAGAGAAGGCACATGTATGCAAGCTGGGATGAGGATGGGGTAGGAACAGAGGGAGAGGGAAAGAGAATCCTAAGCAGGCTCCACACTGGGCAATGCAGGGCTGATCTCATGATCCTGAGATCATGACCTGAGCTGAAATCAAGAGTGAGATGCTTAACTGACTGAGCCACCCAGGTGCCCCTCTACTGAGATTTCTTATTTGTTCATTCATTAAAAGCGTTTTTACCTTTATGTCCTTACGTATAGTTATAACAGCTGTTTTTTAACTCTTTGCTAATTTCATTATGTAGGTCATCTTTGGATTGATCTTCATTGATTCCATTTTCTCCAAGTCACATTTTCTAATATATTTATACATTAGGACGGTATCCTGGGCATTGAATGATATATATAAAGACCCTGGATTCTGTGATTGTGTTTTGTCCTTCTGAAAGTTATTGGCTTTTGTTTTGTTGTCGTTTTTTTTATTGTTATGTTAATCCCCATACATTCCATCATTAGTTTTAGATGTAGTGTTCCATGATTCATTGTTTGTGCATAACACCCAGTGCTCCATGCAGAATGTGCCCGCTTTAATACCCATCACCAGGCTAACCCATCCTCCCCCCCCTCCCCTCTAGAACCCTCAGTTTGTTTTTCAGAGTCCATCGTCTCTCATGGTTCGTCTATCCCTCCGATTTCCCCCCCTTCATTCTTCCCCTCCTGCTATCTTCTTCTTTTTTTTTTCTTAACATATATTGCATTATTTGTTTCATAGGTACAGATCTGAGATTCAACAGTCTTGCACAATTCACAGCGCTTACCAGAGCACATACCCTCCCCAGTGTCTTTCACCCAGTCAGCCCATCCCCCCCACCCCAC
>NW_023270426.1:49055748-49106528 GCF_011800145.1 Mirounga leonina | reverse complement strand
CTGAGATTAGAATTCCTCCTATCAGTGATGTTTTGTTTTCTTTTTCTTTTTTTTTCTTTTTTTCTTTTCTTTTTTTTATTTTCTAAAGATTTTATTTATTTATTTGAGAGAGAGAGAATGAGAGAGAGCACATGAGAGGGGGGAGGGCCAGAGGGAGAAGCAGACTCCCTGCCGAGCAGGGAGCCCGATGCGGGACTCGATCCAGGGACTCCAGGATCATGACCTGAGCCGAAGGCAGTCGCTTAACCAACTGAGCCACCCAGGCGCCCTGTTTTCTTTTTAATAAAACAGCAGCTAACTTGCTTGGACAGCAACTGAAGTCTCATTTAGCACTTCCAGTCTCACCTGGGCTGCTTGGAGTCTGCCCTATGTGTAAGTAGTTCAGGGATCATCTAGAGACCTGGCAGAGTTCATACACAAAATTTGGAGCTCTCTCTCTCTCTCTCTGGCTCTCTCTTTTTTGAGGCATCTGCCACTTCACTTTTATTTATTTTTTTATTATTTTTTTATTTTTTTAAAGATTTTATTTATTTATTTGAGAGAGAGAGAATGAGAGAGAAATTGAGCACATGAGAGGGGGGAGGGTCAGAGGGAGAAGCAGACTCCCCGCCGAGCAGGGAGCCCGATGCGGGACTCGATCCAGGGACTTCGGGATCATGACCTGAGCCAAAGGCAGTCGCTCAACCGACTGAGCCACCCAGGCGCTCTGCCACTTCACTTTTAGAATGCTATGGTAGCTCTGAACTCTTTCCTCTTATTCTTCAAGCCGGTAGGACTTCAGATCTTCTGTCCTAGTGTTAACTGCTCTGTTCAGCATGGACTAGGGCCTGTCCTTAGGTAAATAGCTATAAAAAATGAGAAAGTCATCCAGTACCATTCTTTCCTCCAATTGTTGGCTCCATTCCCGTGTCTGCTTTTGGTTGCTCTCCAGTGCCTTCAGCTATTTGTTTATTTATATTTTGTACAGTAGTTATAGTTGTTATCCACAGTCCAAAGAAAACAAGAGGGTTGGTCCAATAAGGGCTCCTCTTCCATTATCAGAAGCTAAAGCGCTTGCTACGTTGTAAAGCACAGGAAGATGCAAATAAGTGTGGTGGATTAAAGAGGTTCAGAGACTTTATAACCCTTCTTATCGAGACATGGCATCTATGTTCCTTTCCCTGGAATCTGTGTGGACTCTTCTTTGACAAAGGGAATATGATGGAAGCAGCACTGCGTCAGTTTGGGTCAGCATTTATTTAAGAGAATCTGTATCTTCTGGTTTCTCTTCTTGGGCATACTCTTTCCTAGAGCCCTCAGTTGCCATGTAAGAAATATGACTGTACTGAGGCTTCCATACTGTGAGCAAGCCCAGACTAACTATATGGAGAGGGTATGTGGAGAAACAAAGTCAGGTATGTATCTTGGAGAGGAGGGAGGGAGAAAAAGACAGAGACTCAGACAGCCACCAGCTCTCCAGCTCCTAGTCTCCTCAGTTATCCCGGCTGAGGTCTTAGGCGTCATAAAGAAGAGATGAGCCATTCTCATTGTCCTGTCTGTATTCCTTACTGCAAAATCATGACGTATATAATACTAATAATAAATTATTGTTTTGGGCCTCTAAGTTTTAGAGTAGTTTGTTACATAGCAATAGTTAACCAGAATATTGACAAGTTCATATTAGTTTCGATAATGAATAAAGTTTTTTTATAGAAAAGGCTCAACTGCCTATATTATATCTAAGACATTAGTGTTCACAGTCAGAGTAAATCTACATGTTGAATCTGCACTACCCTAATTTTCCCCTCTTAGCTGCTTCTGGAATTATAAGCACAGCATCTCAGGAGAAAATAACTAGGCATTAGGGGTTATACTTTGCAAATCAACTTATTTTTATTGTGGCAAAAGCAGTGGTGCCATATTGATAGATGAAGAAACTGAGAAGCAGTTTAACTAAGGATAAGTGGCTGGAGTGGGGTCACCATGGCAGTGCTAGGATTTGAATTGAGTGTTCCCAAATTCACTGCTTAGTTCAGAGAACATATTGATTGATTATTGATTGATTTCTGACAAGTTAGATCAATAAGTGTAGATGAATTCAAAATAGCTACTATTATTCAATTGTGAGTCCTAAAAGGAAAATCAAAGAGAAGACTTTAGGTCTCCTTTTTTGCACTGATCCTGTTAACATCAATTAGACTGTGTCCTGCTATGATATTCTAATTTTTAGCACAAGGAGAAAGTGAATTGATTTCAGGGTTGATATCTCTTAACATTTAAAAGGAAATACTTCTATTGAAAATATGGGCACCTTAACCATACAATAAATGGCTTGACATTTGTGAGAGCAAAATAGTCAATATAAGCAGAATTTTCATATTGAAAAATAAATCATTAACCTAGATATTTCTAAGTTTAATTTCAAAAAACTTGAATATGTCATTAATATATTTTTCCTTCTACTTTCTCTTGATTAAGGCAGGTTCTATCACAAAAGAGTTGACTGCTTTCCCTAGTATCTCTGACTCCCAGATAAACTAATAGTCCCCCTTCTTCCCTCCCTCCTCACTGTTTTAGTACAAAGAAGTAGGAGTCTCTCCCATAATGAACAGGATCAATTTGGAGACACAGGTTCCATCATGTATCTTGATGTAGCAAGTAAACATCAGACCCTTACAGAAGCGTTCTATGAAAGACTATGTTCTTTCTTTTGAGTGCCTTGACAATAGAAATGAAACCAGGATGGGAATTAATTTATAGGGCCCACTCCCAAATTACCATGTTACCATGTCAAATTCTTTGATGTTTCTCCATTAACAGGTAAAATCTCATTCTCCTCCCCTTAAATGTGAGTTGGCTTTAGTCTCTCATTTTAAATGAATAGAACATAACAGAAATGATGCTTTGTGACTTCTGAAGCTAGCTTGGAAAAGACAGCACATGTGGTTCACTCTGCCTGGAATGCTCAGCCCACCCTTACCTCCAAGCCAGTTAGGTAACTCCTACTGACTGAAGAGCTGGGATATACAAGGTGAGCGTGTGTATATGTGTGCGCAGATGTGCATGTTTGAGATTAGATGCAAAACCATTTGAGGCACTGTATTCTACAGGGCCTCCTGATCTTTTCAAAGACCTGAATTCGCCAAGTTTTCTACTCAAGAAAGTACATCATTGAGTGCCTTTGCTATTTCTTCTCTACTCCAGCCTCATCTTCAGCTTTAGACTCAACTCTTCCTGTGAAGGAGGTGCTAGGGAGGAGTAAGAGATGGGGTCTGTGCAAAACAAACCCAGTGTTAATCTCCCAAAGGATGAATCCCCTTTTAGTCATTGGCTTCTTGAAGAAAAGAGTCTCTGGCTCCTGCTCTCTGAAATGAACCTGACTGAAGGACATTTCTACTTTCTTTATGCCCCAGAAGCTTTGAAAAATGGTGCATATTTAGTTGCCAAAATAGTCCAAAATTCCCTAGTGTGTTTGGAAACTAGAAATTTGGATGGATAAAAGGGAAATAGAAGAAAACTCGACATTTTAATGGCCATAAAGACAGTGTAAGAGCCCTCATTTGGGATGCTTAAGAACAGGGATTGAATATAAATCCAGGGAATTATCCAGGTTCTTTGTGAGGATTGGCAAGGCCACATTGGAATACTATGCACAATTCAAGTCACCTTATTATAAAAGGATATTATAGAAATGGAGAAGGTACAACAGAGGGCAAGAGAACCACCTGGGGATTTAAGGATCTTAGCTAATCAGAATGGTATTCTTTGGCAAAGGAGAGATTAAATGGGAACTCATTAAAGTATAGACAATTCTGAAGGGAATAGAGAGGATAATTGTTTCAAGGCTATTTGAGTTAGTGTCAAATACAAGAACAAGGGGTTGGTAACTTAAGCTAAGAAAGTGAATTTAGACAGGCATTTTCTGAATTGAGTGTAAACGATATAAAACAAAGGACGGAGGATGATAAAAATAAGAGACATAGATTTTTCAGAGGAGGAAACATGTAATTTTTCCAATTTGGTTCGTTTGCATTAAATAATGAAGAGTGATTTTTTTTTCTTTTCCACTTTGAACAATTATATCAGCAGTGTTAAAATTAAAAAGTGTTAGAGTGGCAATTTATAATTTTAAAGGATCTACAGGGGAAGTTGCTAACTCCAGAGAAAGAACGCACGTTTAGAGCTTCTGGGCTTTTCTCCGCCTCAAAAAGTCATAGGTTTCTGACTTGAACCTGCCACAAGACCACGTTACTGTTCAGTTTTGCACTGCCAGTCCTGATGAAATTCTACATTTGTTCAGGCTATCACATATCCAAAACAATGATTTCCAGTGTGATAGATAATATTTTACTTAGGTAAATATTTGGGGGGGAGGGAGGAAATAATTACATAGTACATTAAAAAATATTGACTATAAGTAGTGGCTTGTTTCATCCTGATCTTAAGAATTATATGCAGTTCAGATGACATTTAGGAAGCACCAGCTTTGTGCTAGGCCCTACAGAAGATTCAGTGCCTGCGTATAAAGTGGCTGATAGGTATTTGCTGAATGGACACCATCCCTACCCTCAGTGAACTTGGGTAACATCATGACAGTGGTACCAACAGTGAGGGAATAAGCATTGTAGTGGGTAACAGAGGAGGAATCCTTTGAGCTGTAGATAACAGGATAGTGATTAAGAGACAGGCTTTGTGGGGTGCCCCGGTGGCTCTATCTGTTGAGCATCTGATTCTTGATTGCAGCTCAGATCATGATCTCAGGGTCCTGAGATTGAGCCCTGTGTTGAGCTCCACCCTGGGCATGGAGCCTGCTTGGGATCCTCCCTCTCCCTCTGCCCCTCCCCCTGGTTTGTGCCTCTCTCTGTCTCTCTTAAAAAGGAGAGAGAGAGAGAGATAGGCTTTGGGGTCAGTTTGAAACCCTGCTGTACTGCTGGCTGTGTCATTTTGGGCAATTTACTTCTCTGCCCTTCAGTGTCTTCATTTATAAAACGAAGGTGATAGGACTCCCCTCTTGGAGTTTGAGTGAGGATTGTAGTGAATTGATACACGTAAATTACAGATTACTAGAACATAGTGGGTGCTAAAAAAAGGCAGCTGCATTTATGAGGATAAAGGAACAGAATGGACAAAGACCACAGAAGAGGAAGCAGATTTATCTAATGTGTTTAGCAGGTTCATAGGTGGAAGAGGGGTGTTACTTTAATTCTCTAAACTTCTGTTTCTTCATCTGTAGAATGGGGATAATAGTACCTATCTCATAGTGTTGTTGCATGCAATAGAAAGTGCTTAGCACAGTGACTTGCAATCAGTAAGTACTCAATAAGCATTAACTGTTTTTGTTATTGTTCCAACCTGCTTCAACAAGAAATGTGAAGCAAGACTGGTGTTGAACTATGGGCGCCTGGGTGGCTCAGTTGGTTAAGCGACTGCCTTCGGCTCAGGTCATGATCCTGGAGTCCCGGGATTGAGTCCCGCATCGGGCTCCTTGCTCAGCGGGGAGTCTGCTTCTCCCTCTAACCCTCCTCCCTCTCATGCTCTCTGTCTCTCATTCTCTCTCTCTCAAATAAATAAATAAAATCTTAAAAAAAAAAAAAAGACTGGTGTTGAACTGGCTTTGTCCCTCTTTTTCTGTGTTTTGTCAGTCTTTTAAAAGGAAAAGGTAAGTGATTCAGCCAGCAAAATCACGTTTATTCAAGAATAGCATAAAAATTGCTATTTGGGACAAGCAAACTATGGCAAACCATTGGCAAGTCTGGAGAACAAAGAAGATCGTCCTTTTATAGAGGAAAGGGAAATTGGGAGAGCTTGTTTTGAACAAAAGTTCACCGGAGGAAAATGAGAGTTTGAAGTGATGACGACTTCTTATTGGCTGCAGGCGAGGGTAACTTGCTTTTGCTGGACCAAGAAGAAATCTTCCTTCTTCCTGCTGGACTATGCAAACTGCAGTGAGTGGCACATGCATTTGAGAGCCCTCCCTTCATGGCTTCCCACCTCCAATTTTGAGTTAGGTTTCCTTAACACATTTTCAAAGTTTTTACAAAATGACTGGAAAATAAACTAGCTTTTTTGCCCACCCCCGTCCACTTTCCTTACTGCTATTCTTCTTCTTCTTCTTTTTTTAAAAAGATTTTATTTATTTATTTGACAGAGAGAGACACAGCAAGAGAGGGAACACAAGCAGGGAGAGTGGGAGAGGGAGAAGCAGACTCGCCGTGGAGCAGGGAGCCCGATGCAGGGCTCGATCCCAGGACCCTGGGATCATGACCCGAGCCGAAGGCAGACGCTTAACGACCGAGCCACCCAGGCACCCCTGTTATTCTTCTTATATGTTACTGAATAAACAATGAAGTCTTCCTGCAGAGTTTCAGTCTCTCAGCTGTGAGGTATGTTAAAATGAAGTAGCGCAGACTCACATGTCACTATATACCCAATAACAATTCATGGGAGGCAAGTTGTTTGTTTTGTTTTGTTCCTATAGATTATAATCTGTAGCATGGATATTCTGGCAGGAGAGCATCCATTATTTCATTAAGAGGTAGAAAACTTTTTGATGCATTCTAATACATTATACTTGTTATTCTTTTTGTTGCTCAGATTTCACCTTTAAGAAGTGGGAGCCCCTTTCAGTTGGCTCCTATGTCTTTTGACATGCACTTGATTGCCTTCCAATAGTTTTCTTGCTTTCTGGTATGACAAGGTATTTCAGGCTCACCCTGTACAGTCCTGGAATAAATCACATTTCCAAGGAGCGCTGATTCTTTTTAGTAGGAAATTGCATTTAAAAACACAATCTGGGGCCTCCTGGGTGGCTTAGTTGGTTAAGCGTCCAACTCTTGATCTCAGCTCAGGTTTTATCTCTGGGTCATGAGTTCAAGCCCTGTGGTGGAGCATACTTAAAAAGAAAAGGAAAGAAAAGAAAAGAAAAGAAAAGATTAGTAAAATAAAATAATAATAATAATAATAATAACACAACCTGGGCACTAGGTTGCTCGTTGCTACTGGGTTGGCCATTGTTTCTGGCAGATTAGGTTTTATTTATTTATTTATTTATTTATTTTTAAAGATTTTATTTATTTATTTGGCAGAGAAAGATAGCAAGAGAGAGAGCACAAGCAGGGGGAGCACCAGGCAGAGGGATAGGGAGAAGCAGGCTCATACTGGGTTCGATACCAGGACTCTGGGATCATGACCTGAGCCAAAGGCAGATGCTTAACCAATGGAGCCACCCAGGCACCCTGCAGACTAGGTCTTAAATACCTTTGGAAAAGCAAAGGCCAAGAACTGGAAGGCTTCAGTAACAAGTTACCCTGATAACTAATTTCATTTGCTCTCCCAGTAAAAATAGTTTTCAAATATCGTCAGAATATCTGAACATTAATTTCTTTAAACTGGTGTTAAGAATATAAAACATCGTAAAGAATTAGAAGTTGCCCAAGAGAAGTGAAGAACAAACTAGATTGGGAGGTATAGGGTCATAACTGAGGTGGGAGGCAGGTGAGGGTTCTGGAAAATAGAGGGCAGGAAAGAAGGACCTAGAACTTCTTTTTCAGCTGTGGATATTGTTTTGTTTTGTTTTTAAGATTTATTTATTTATTTTTAGAGAGAGAGCATAAGCAGGAGGGACAGAAGGAGAGGGACAAAGAATCTCAAGCCGACTCCACACTGAGCATGGAGCCTGACTTGGGGCTCTATCTTACGACTCTGAAATCACTACCTGAGCCGAAACCAAGAACCATGCTTAAGCTGTGGATATTGTTAATCAGGACCAGTCTTACAAAAGCACAGATAATGTGGGTACATGTCTACTTATGGCCTTATTTGGCCCCCAAATACCTCTCTCTTCCACCCAGGATCTCACCTGGACTCAAATTCTACTCTAATGTATAGAGCAGTGTTTCTCAACACTGATCTTTGGCAAAATTTTGAAGAATTTACAGCACAATGAAAAAAAAAGGAAAATCATAGGTTTGACACTGTGCTCTCTTAGAAAGCATCCTTCAAACTTCATTCTGAAAATATGTGTTTCCTATTTGGGGGAGGTTTTTTGCTGTTGTTAAATGCTCTTTCTCACATGAAGTTATGGTGATGATAGATGGCAATCTTTGATGTTTTTATTAACTTGGCAAATCTTTGTTTCACAAATCTATCTTTTGAAATATGAATGGTCTGTGAAATTTAAAATCGTGGGACCCATCAGGGCCATTATGTGAAATGGTACTGCCACCAGGGAAAGAAAGGGAGTACCGTTGTTGGAGAAGATAAAGGAAAGTTTCTCCTTGGGTTTGAGAGGACAAATCCATGTTGGTGTGTGGAAAGTGAGGGTGAAAACAGGGTGGTGGGGTTGAGAGGGGTTAAGTCTTGGTTGAACAAGAGCCAGCAAAGGGTCCTACACAGAAAAGCAGACCCAGGAGGGGGTTGAATAGGAGTCTAGCTGAGGAGGGAAGCCTGGGGACAACTGACAACTTTGGGTGTCTCCCCACTTACCCCCCTGTTCAATTCAGCTGAAAAGCATTTACTGGGAAACCAAAGGCCGGAGAGACCTAAGCACTAGGGATTCAAAACGAATGTCACACAGTTCCTGCGCTTGAGGAAGTCACAGAGCTGCTATGAGAGTCTGTGATTAAGCGAGGGAACGCCAGGGTGGTTAGGACAGGGCAGCACCTTGTTCCGCTCACCCTACATTTCTGCAGCCCATTCTCCACCCGTCTTCCTTTCATCCACCCCACCGGCCCCACCCCAGAGAGAAAAGAGTCCTCTTAATTTGGGCGTGAAATTGGTAAAAAGACAAAACAAAACAATTAAAACAGTTTTACTGTCCTCCATGTTGTCTTCGATGGGAGCCGGTTAGGCACCGGGATTACACAACCGTGGTCCGTACCCTTCTGGGGCGCACAGATTGCTGGTGGAACGGACACGTGGAAGACAAACACAAGGCTCAGAGAGAGCTGTGCAGAGACGCGCAACGGGATCACCGCAGGATGAGGGAGAGAGGGCTGGGCGCTGGGCCGGTCGGCTTGGAACAGGAAACTGCCTCGGAGAAGGCCAGGCTCTCTTCACCGCCTCAAGCCTTTGATCTTGCCACCCGCCCCACCTCAGCAGAGAACCCCATCTCCGTCGAAAAAGCGGCCCCTTCTCCTCGCGAGACTACGCACGGCGCAGATCCTCGCCCCCCTTACGGCCCTTCCCGGCATCCTCCGGGAGGCGGGCGGCTCCTGGCCCTGCACATGCGCTCTGCAGCGCTTACCACCTCCCGTCTCAGCCCTGCGGACGCCCACGCGCCTTCGGGAAGGAGCGGCTGGCCCTCCCGGAGAGGGCACGCTGGTGCAAACCCCCGGCCCTGGGGTTTTCCAGTGCTTCCCGGTGGGTGGCAGCAGGTAGGGACTGGGGCCCGCCCCCACCCCCCACCCCGCAGCCAGCCACTGTCTTGCGGGAGCAGGACAATTCCATTTCTGAGGTGAGCGTTGGCACCGTGTTCAGAGGTCCAGGGGGATTCAGCTCTGGTTGACACCCGGCACCTTCTATTGCTGCTTGCCCTTGTCCTGTACCTTTCCCCACTGCCCTACCACAGTGCCCCCTTCTCCTCATGGAAACGCTTGTCCGTGAATCCTTATTTCAGGCGCTGTTTCTGGGGAACCCAAACTGAGAAGCCGCCCTGGAGTCGTGTTTGTCTTGCCAAAGCCACTGAACACCTCCCTGTTTCTAGCTCCAGTGGGCACCTTTCAGCCCTTGTTTTACCTGATCAATGGCAGAAGTGGCCGCTGATGACCACCTGCGCCTTCATGAAACACTCTGATACCGTGTACTCCTGGTTGCCTCATAACTCCTGCCGTGCCTTTCCAGTCTCTTTTATGGACTTCCTTTTCTTCTTCTTTTTACTTTTTTTGTAAAGTCATCTTTATTGAGCTGTAATTCACATACCATCCAATTCACCCATTTAAAAAGGGACCATTCAGTGGTTTTTAGTATATTCATTGAGTTGTTCAGCCATTACCATGATCAATTTTATGACCTTCTTGTCACTCCAAACAGAAACCTGGTATCCGTTAACAGTCACTCCTTATTTTTTGTCCCTCTAAGCCCAAAGCAAGTACTAATACAGTCTCTGTCTGTGGATTGGCCTATTCTGGGCATTTCATATAAATGAAATTGTACACAGGATGGTGATTCATGACTGGCTTTTTTCACTTAACAATGTTTTCAAGGTTTATTCATGTTGTAGTATGTGTCAGTACTTCATTCCTTTTTAGAGCTGAGTAATAATCCATTATGTGGACATACCACATTTTATTTATCCATCTACCTGTTGATGGACTTTAAGTGTTTCCACTTTATGGCTATTATGAATAATGCTGTTATGAACATTTATGTACAAGTTTTTGCATGGACATGTTTTCATTTCTCTAGGGTATATATCTCACAGTGGACTAACTGGGTCATACGGTAGCTATGTTTAACATTTTGAGGAACTACCAGACTGTTTTCTACAGAGGCTGCACCATTTTGCATTCTTACCAGCCATGTATGGGAGTTCACACTTCTTCATATCCTCACCAACACTTGTTACTATCTGTCTTTTTTATTCTAGCCATGCTAGTGTGTATATAGTGGTATCTCATTGTAGTTTTGATGTATTTCTCTAATGGATAAGGATGAACATTTTCTATGTGATTCCTGGCCATTTGGATATCCTCTTTGGAGAAATGTCCTTTGTCCATTGTCTTGTTTTGTAAATGTTGGTATTGCTCTGGGTTCATTCAGTGTAGATCCTTTTTCTCTTCTGCCTATGCACATACATACTAATGCCCACTTCTTATTTATTCCCTATTCACTTATTCAATCGTGTTTTCATTCAACAAGCATTTGTTAAGTTCTTAAAATGTACCAAGCGCTGTGCTTAGTGTTGAAGCCAAACAGCTGTGAATAAACACATTAGGTCCTTGCTAATGAGAAACTTGCGTTCTTATGGGGAATGAATACATTAAATAAAGAAGCAAATAAGTAAGATAATGTAAGATAGTGGAAGAGCCATTATATCATTATGCTAGAGTGGTAAAAAGAGTAGTGGTGGTTGGGTGGGGGGGGTGGGCATCATTTAAGACTGGGTGATTGGGGAGCGCCTGTCTTAGGAGATGATATTTGAGCTGAGACCTACATGTAACAAAAAAGCAAACCATGAGGAAAATAAAAGTGAGCATCCCAGGCAGAGGGAAGGAAGTAGGGGAATGAACTTTGTTCAGGAGCAGTGAGAAGACCACTGTGTCTGGAGCATGGTGAGCAAAAGGGAGAATGGCCGCAGGTCCTTCTTTGCAAAGGACAGTCAAGAAAAAGCTGACTAGACCTAGAACTCCTGGAATTATTCCTACTATGATTTTGGAGGGAACAGTCAATAAACCACCAGAATGCAGGTGTCCTTCAAGACAGAAATTAAAACTTCGCTTTGCCTTCTCCATATCCTAATTATAACTCTTTCTGCATAGAAGTAAAAAAAGATACTATACCTGAGAACAGTTAATAAATAAAAAAACTGGCACGAACCATTACTTTGTTTAAAATAGAAAAATAAAACCTAAACCAGCACTACAAGGTGACAATTTATGATGTCGGAAATGTCTTCAGAAGTCTTTTTAGAGTTCTGTGTTGCATGTTTATGGGAGGTGTAAAATTCTTATAATGCCAGCATTTTATGAACAGTGCAGTTGGCAACTCCTTTCAGCTTGATCCCTGCTTTCAGGAAATGTGGATTTTCCTTCATTTATTTATATTGTTCCCAGTCCATCAAAAATAGACAAGATGTAACAGGACAGTTCTTTTGCACCATTCTTTTTGGAAATAATTGCCAGAAGCACTTTAGGGTTGTCAGAGCCCCACTGATGTGACTCCTGAGCGGTCCTCTGTTTTAAAAAGCTTACACTTCCCGCTCATCTTTGTATTCCTCTCCCATTTCCAGCACAGGGAGGATAATCAGAATGGGAGAAGCAGCCCTTTAAAATTCAGTGCCATGGAGAGGGCAAGAAGAGGGGTGAAAAAGATATATACAGAACCCCTGGAAGAAAAGGGACGCATGGACTCCCTCTGTTTACGAATGAGCTTTATGAAAGAGTTAGGAAAAGCTCGGGTTTACCAGATATGCGGAACCATATGCATGCATTAATTAAAGAAACGTGAAGGAGGAGGAGGGGATCTGAGAAAATAACAAAGCTGCAGTGTATGCGTGCAATGATTTTTCATTCTGTTTCGCTTCAGCTCTGCCCCTGCAACAGAGGATCTAATCAATCTGCCGGCTATTAAGTTTGTTAATTGATAATGCATACTAATTAGGCTGTGCGCAGTTACTTAAGAGACTTTGCTAAGGTGATTGTAGGCACAAGTCCAAATGGAGTTTAAAGTATTCTGTGTGAGGTTAAAACCCATCAACCAGAATAGATGGATTTTATATTATAACAGAAGGCACAACATACCCATAAGTATTTAATGTATTGCACAGTTATCCATTATTACATATTTTAACTCTACAAAATAATTAAAAATGTAAAAACAGCTACTAAAAACTATAACTAAATCACATTGGTGAGTGTTTGAAGAAGTGTCAATGAGAGAGCGCTATTTTCTCATCAAGGTAAATGTTTAATTTTCGCATTTATATTTGGGAATAGTTAGGGTTAGCAGGGAGGAGGCTTTGTGAGAAGCAGGACTTACTGAACTGTGTGGACACCAGAGTCACTAAACAGCCTCAAATGTCAAATTGTGATGCCCACGTTTCAAAGGTCAACACTCTAGAGGCTGCCCAGTTGACCCATAGAAACACATTATCTGGGAGCTCAAGGTTGAAACATGTTTATCAACCGTAAAATTAACTGCCGGTCCTGTAGTTTGTACCCTTCCTTTGGAATGCTATTACTTTGAGAATGGACTGACAGGGACCTCCAGCATCCTGCAAATGTCCCTTGAGAAAATGTTCTTAAGGAGGATGACTCATCCCTCTCTCTGTTTTGGAGAATGAATCAGTTCCAGTTTAAGCCCAAGAGATATGCCTAGTTGGGTCCAAAAAGATTTCTCCAGATCAGAGTGACGTCTCACTCTATTCTGGTAAATTTCTTAGAGGTTCAGATGGACCAAGAACCAGCTACTAGCTTAGAAATCAAATCACAAGGCTGACCTAGAGGAGATCAGAATTCCCCATAAGGCCTTGAAATCTCCCTGTTCCTGTGGAAGATTCAGAGACTAACTTCATGGACTTTTTATTCTTTTATTCATTCATTCATTCATTCATTCATTCAGCAGTTATCTCTTGAGTAGATTATATGTTCCAGGTACTGTGCTATGTACTAGGGATACCAGTGATGAACAAGATAGACAAAGTCCCCTTCACGTAGCTTAGAGTCCAGTGCATCTAGCATATATTGCCAGAGGGAGCTTTTTATTTTTATTTTTTAAATTTTATTTTATTATGTTATGTTAGTCACCATACAGTACATCATTAGTTTTTGATGTAGTGTTCCATGATTCATTGTTTGCATATAACACCCAGTGCTCCATGCAGCACGTGCCCTCCTTAATACCCATCACCGGGCTAACCCATCCCCCATCCCCTCCCCTCTAAAGCCCTCGGTTTGTTTCTCAGAGTCCGTAGTCTCTCATGGTTCGTCTCCCCCTCCAATTTCCCCTCCTTCATTTTTCCCTTCCTACTATCTTTTTTTTTTTTTTTAAACATATAATGGTATTATTTGTTTCAGAGGTACAGGTCTGTGATTCATCAGTCTTACACAATTCACAGCGCTCACCATAGCACATACCCTCCCCAATGTACATCACCTAGCCACCCCATCCCTCCCACCCCCACCACTCCAGCAACCCTCAGTTTGTTTCCTGAGATTAAGAATTCCTCATAACAGTGAGATCATATGATACTTGTCTTTCTCTGACTTATTTCGCTTAGCATAATACCTTCTAGTTCCATCCATGTTGTTGCAAATGGCAAGATTTAATTTTTTTTTTTTAAGATTTTATTTATCTGAGACAGAGAGAATGAGAGAAACAGAGAGCACATGAGAGGGGGGAAGGTCAGAGGGGAAGGTCAGAGAGAATGAGAGAAACAGAGAGCACATGAGAGGGGGGAAGGTCAGAGGCAGGGAGCCCGATGCGGGACTCGATCCAGGGACTCCAGGATCATGACCTGAGCCGAAGGCAGTCGCTTAACCAACTGAGCCACCCAGGCGCCCAAGATTTAATTTTTTTGATGGCTGCATAATATTCCATGGTATATATATACCACATCTTCTTTATCCATTCATCTGTTGATGGACATCTTGGGTCTTTCCATAGTTTGGCTATTGTGGACATTGCTATAAACATTGGGGTGCATGTACCCCTTCGGATCACTACATTTGTATCTTTGGGGTAAATACCCAGTAGTGCAATTGCTGGGTCGTAGGGTAGCTCTATTTTCAACTTTTTGAGGAACCTCCATACTGTTTCCCAGAGTGGCTGCACCAGCTTGCATCTCCACCAACGGTGTAGGAGGGTTCCCCTTTCACCAGAGGGAGCTTTTTAAAAATAAAATGTATTCATGTCCCTCCCCGCCTCAAATTACTGGTTCTTCCAGGATGAAGTCCAAATTACTTCATGGCATATGAAGTACTCCAGCCTTATCTCTTGAAACTTCCTCCTTTCAATAAAATACTTTTTTGGGAAACATCTACATTCTAGGCCCTGTACCAGGTGCTGCGTATACTCAGAAGGCCAAACAGTTACAATCCCTGCCTTCAGGGAGCTCAGTATTGAGCAGACTCAAGGCATATGCAGGGTAAAATCTGTCCACAAGTTTGGGTCCAAATTAAGCTGATCTCTAGGGCTTCTGGGCAGAACTGTAAGATGGCAGTTGGTTGTTTCCAAAAATTGTGTTACTATCTAATTATTGATATAATGTCTTTAGTTTGGGGGCAGTGGGCAGGAACAAGTGGCTGAGTTGATACTCATATAAATTCTAGTAGACTAATCTCCAAACATTTTAAAAAATAGGAGTAGAAGAAAGCTTCCATGGAAGACTATTTAGCAAAGCAGAAGGAGGTGTCTATTTTATTTTCATTCCTCAGGCAAATGGAGAGTTCTCACAAACAAATTTGAAGCTAGCAGGAGGCAGTATTGTAGGTAGTATGCATTTAATTAGCAAATGAATTGTGTTCCTACAGTGTGACCATTGAACCTGGAGCTGATCTATACTGCTTTGTTTTAGCTATTTTGAGATGACTGAGTTCAGTGACTCTGTGTAGGGAAAACTAATCTCTGACTAGTCGATTGAAAGCATCTAAGATAAAAAATAAATGGAGGCTTACGAGTCAAACATTGAAAACTTAGTCATATAGCATAATACAAGATTGGGGTGAGTAAAGACTTTGAGAGAATAAGCCGTTTCCAACAGCAATTTGTGCAAGCTTGAGTTTATCTGAATATATTGATCATATATTAAATATAGGATAACCATGGCAGTATGGCATAAATGCAATAATTAGTGTTTAATAATCATAAAACCATTTCTTGTGAGCACGTGCCAGTGGCATGAGCATTTATTCTTATTGTACCAAGAGATGCGATTGGATAAAAAAAATCGAAACATTTAAAAACTATATATGCAATTATTTTTCTTCCTTCTTAAGAAGGGATGACAGTCTTGTATTCTGACTTATTGATACTATAACTATTGATACTATAGTTTGAGTAATACTGAAAATGAATAATTTTCTAAAAACTGGCTGGGTTTTTAAATTAGATTCTAGGTGAAGGAAATAGGAATGAAAGCCCTCACTCAGTTTTGTGGCATCTATTCACCAAAAATGAAGTCTCATACTTACCAAGACTATAGAACTACATGCCAAAGTCTGTTAAGGCCATTTGGAATTAAGTATTTTCTGAACTTTCACTGGAATAATCAGTAAGTTTCATGTGCTTATTTTTACTTATATGTGTGAATTGAGAAGATAATAGTATTCTTTTCATATACAAATCTTGAGATTTATTAGTCAGGGTGGGTTAATTGCTATACCAAATAATCCTAAAATCTTAGTGGTGTAACATTAAATGAGTTTTATTGTTGTTTGTTTTTCCTATTCACATCAGTCCAATAAAGTTGGCAGGAAGACTCTGCTCCACACAGTCTTTTAGGGACCTGGGCTCCTTGCAATTAGTGGCTCTGGCATTCTCTAAGGCCTTAACAGGATCCTGTGAATTTAGCTGACATAGGGAAAGAGAAGTTTGTTATAGCCCAGGCCTAAAGGTAGTATACATTACTTCTGCCCACATTCTCTTGGGAAGAACTTATCAGATGGCTGTACCTAACTCCAAGGGAGACTGGAAAATATAGTCTAGCAGGGTGCCCAGGAGGAAAAAAGAACATCTAGCCAGTCTTTACTAGGTAAGACTAACCTAAGCAGTATCTCTAAGAGAAATGTTGGTAACCAAAGGTTATAAGCTTTTTTCATACTTGGCTACGTTGAGCCAGCAACCAAAACTACATTTGGTACTATGTATCCTCATAGTATACTATGGATACTATGTATCCTATGGATACTATGTATCCTCTTTTATGAAGTGAAATCTGATCTGCATAGCAAGGGTTGGGCAAAATAATGCAATAAGAATTCCAAAGAAAGTTTCATGTTTTTGAAACACAGTATGTTGAGTTAACCTAGTTTTTTCATCAGTGTCTGAGCCCAAAGGGAAGTTGGTGCATACAGACATTCCATCTGTCTGCATCCCCTGTAAATGCCATGACATATACAGATCCTGCCCATAACCCACCACTGTCAGTTCTGTCACCAACTGCACTGATACCTCATGTTTCTGAGCATCGACAGTCCAAGTTTACGGTTTGAGGATGCAGTTAGCACAGGCTCCTGGTGACTGTGAGACTAGAGGATCTAACTGGTCTATAAAAGGGTATAAAATCTTTAACAAGCTTCTGACTAAGAACTCAGATTGGTCACAAATCACAGGTTTATCTATATACAGTTTTACCCCAATTTGCAAGAGGCAAATTTCAACAAACAGTTAAATTAGAATGTAATTTTTTTCTTTACCATAAAATCTACCAGTTGAATTCCTTTAACTGGCAAACTTCTCTAGTGTAGTCAGAATATTAATTGATATTCAGAAATTTTAGATGCTACTAGAAAGTTGTATGGCTCTTTAGTAATATCTAATGCATCATATAAGACATACTAATAGGTAGGTAGATAGATAAGTAAATAGAGAAATACAAGTTTAGCCTATTATACTATCTTGTTCATACAGCTATTACATGACTATTTCATTTTATTTTATTTTTAGGGGAGAATTTATTTAATCATAAGAGTAATTATGGTATCATTCTATTCCTTGCTATATTTTCATAATTATTTTCTAGGTAAAAAATCTTTATGTAAGTTCGTGCACTAGAAATCAAATACTTTTTTAACTTAAAAACTGGAGATTTTAAGTAGAAGTGCTAAGCAAGTTTTACAAATTTGACATCTTATTTGCTCCCAAACAGAGCTATCTTAAATGAGCTCAAAAAATAAAAACTTTAGGTTGTCTGTCAATTAATATACAGATAAAAGAAAATTGTTGATTTCAGCTTATTTCTGCTATGTCAACTAAATTGTTAATTTTTAATTTTAAGAAGGAAGATGAATGAATCTTTTATGAAGTATCAAACATTAACTCAAATCATTCCAAAATGATACTTATTGTTTAGTATATTGAAAGGAGCAGAAAATTACTTAATAATTCAGCATATCTGATTGGAGACTCTAGCAAGGTATCTGAATTAGTCAGGATTGCATCTGGCTGCATTTGGAAGCCTGACATTAAACTCAAAGATTCCTTGGTTGGTTGGTTGGTGGTTTTGGTTTTTATCATGTAATGTCTCTTAAGGATAGGTTATTTCAGGGCTGCTATTGGACCAGGCTCTGTCTTTTTTTTTTTTTTTTAATTTTGTTTAAATTCAGTTAATTAACATATAGTGTATTATTAGTTTCAGAAGTAGAATTCAGTGATTATTTGGTTGTATTTAACAGTCAGTGCTCATTACGTCATGTGCCCTCCTTAATGCCGGTCACAGTTACCTCAGTTACTGCCCCCCCCGAAACCTATAGTTTGTTTCCTATAGTTAAGAGTCTCTAATGGTTTGTCTCCCTCTCTGTTTTCATCTTATTTTATTTTTCCCTCCCTTCCCCTATGATTCTCTGTTTTGTTTCTTAAATTCCACATATGAGTGAAATCATATGATAATTGTCTTTCTCTGATTGACTTATTTCACTTAGCATAATACCCTCTAGCTCCATCCATGTTGTTGCAAATGGCAAGATTTCATTCTTTTTGATGGCTGAGTAACATTCCTGTGTGTGTGTGTGTGTGTGTGTGTTTATGCCACATCTTCTTTATCCATTTATCTGTCGGTGGACATCTGGGCTCTTTCCATAGTTTGGCTCTTGTGGACATTGCTGCTATAAACACTGTGGAGCAGGTGCCCCTTCGGGTCACTAAGTTTATATCTTTTGGGCAAATATCTAGTAGTGCAGTTGCTGGGTCATAGGGTACCTCTATTTTTAACTTTCTGAGGAACCTCCATACTGTTTTCCAGAGTGGCTGCACCAGTTTGCATTCCCACCAGCAGTATAAGAGGGTTCCCCTTTCTCCGCAGCCTCGCCAACATTTGTCATTTCCTGACTTGTTAATTTTCAGGCTCTCTCTATCTTGATTCATCATTCTTATTCTGTGTTTTACATCTTCCATGGTCAAAATATGATGGCTGTGCTTCTGGGCATTGTGTCTGCATTCCAGGAGGTAAAGAGAGAAAAGATGGCTTTAAAGTCTGTCCCCCTTTCAATAGCTTTTTAAGAAATCTCACTCTTGGGGCGCCTGGGTGGCTCAGTCGTTGGGCGTCTGCCTTCAGCTCGGGTCGTGGTCCCAGGGTCCTGGGATCGAGCCCCGCATCGGGCTCCCTGCTCTGCGGGAAGCCTGCTTCTCACTCTCCCACTCACCCTGCTTGTGTTCCCTCTCTCGCTGTCTCTCTCTCTCTGTCAAATAAAATCTTTAAAAAAAAAAAAAAGAAAGAAATCTCACTCTCACTTTTATTCCTGTCTCCTTTTTGGGTATCTTCTGCTTGTCTCTCCAGAACTACTCTTCCCCTTCTCCATCTTGCTGTGTGCCCTGGGAGGCTGACCTGTATGGACTACCTCAATAGATCCTTTGCCGTCTGGCTTCCAGAGGAAGCTGCAGCACCATTTGCTTTGTGAGGCCAATGGGAGGCCCTGGGAGGAGATGGGAAGGCAGGGGAAGAGTGAGGTTGAATGTTAACTCTTAACTCTTTCCTGCTAGTTCATCAAATGTTGGCTACATTCATCTCCTAAGGCCTTCAACCCTGACAGTTAACTGAGAATCAGGACTGGGATTGGACAGGAGCTGATGAGATCTGGAAAGGGGTTCATTCTACAAACAGCATCTGCACAGACCCCTTGCTCTTGAATCTGAGAGGAGCTGAGACACCTATCGTTGTTGTGAAAATAGCATCAGATTTGTTTACCATCAACCCAGCCTTAGGCTTTCACATTGGGTTATAGTTTGCCAACAGCTCTGAGGGGATCAGATGTCTGCAGTTTTGGCCAAATTATACTTCACAGTACAATCAGACAGCTAAAACTTAGGTTTTCCCACCTTTTTATTATATCTGGACATTCTTCAGGCCTTCCTCTAGCTTTCATTTACTTATATTTAAATGGGACCTCAAGTGAACAGAAGTATTCTATTCTACTAGTTTATGACACATAGTCTTCCTTGTTCATGTGTGGGCCTATCCTTTATTAATTAATTAATTAATTAATTAATTAATTTAGTCTTATTATATAATGAACACTTATAAGAACACTAATCAATCCCAAAACGAAAACACTGATGGTAGCTTATATCCACTTCTGTGCTCCTCTCCTATCCTGTCAACTTGCCCCCAGAATATAACCATTATCCTAAAATGTGTGTTTACCTTACATATATGCCATGTGATAAATGTTTTTTACATATGTGAGTATTTATACACGCACACATATATGCCTAAATAATTTATTTTGGTTGTTTTTGAACTGCGTAAAGCATTACAGGCTGTAGGTAACTTCTGGGATTTGATTTTTTTAACATAACTTGTATTTCTAAGATCTATCCATGTTGTTGCATTATTACTGCTGTATAATATTTCATTAGTTATTTATTCTCATGTTGATGGGCATTTGAGTCTTTTCTGGTTTTTCTTTTTTTGCTATTTACAAGTAATGCTATAATGAACTTTTTATACACATCTACTGATGCATGTGTGCAGGAGTTTCTCTTGGCTGTATCCCCAGGAATAGGACTGATGAATCTTGGAGTATATTAATGTTCCCTTTTGCAAAGTAATACACATTATTTTTCAAAGTGGTTATATATTCCCACTTGTAATATGTAAGAAAACTTCTTGATCCATATCCTTTCAACACTTGATATTGTCAGGCTTGTTGATTTTTGCAGATTAAATAAATGAAAATTATTATCTTTGTAGTGTTTATTTATGTTTCTTTGATTAGTAATGAGGTTAAGCATCCTCTTGGATGCATATTGGGTATAAATACTTTCTAGGCTGTGTAATGCCTATCCAGGTCTTTTGCCCATTTAAAAATTGAGCTTTTACTTTTCTTTCTCAGATTTGGTAAGTTAGGCAGACATAAAATCAGTGAAGGCTTCAAAGATCTGAACACAATTAATAACTTTCATTTAATGGGCATTTATAGAATTCTCTAACCAATAATTGGAGAGTACACATGGAACATTTCCAAAAACAGATCATTTGCTAGGTCATGTATTTCAACACATTTTAAGGAACAGTTACTACAACGTAGTTAGAAATTAATAACCAAAAGTATGTTAAAAGAAATCTTGATATATTTGGAAATCTAAAAAGAGTTCTAAGTGACTCGTGAAAAAAATCAAGTTACCTTACCTTAATCACCAGCATCTGTCTACCTACTCTTTCCTCCAGCATGTAAGCCCTACCTAGGAGCAGAGCAGGCTGCTAAGGGGCCTGGCCCTTTTGTCCCATTCCTGCTATCCCATTGCATCTCATGTACCATTTCCCTCAGACTGCTGCACCAGAACATGGAATGCTGCACCAGAATCCGATCACTCACCAGCTTAGAACACTGACTCTCAAAGCCATCACCTCCCATAAGCTTAGAAAGAGGGACAGATGTAATGATGTTTATATAACTTACCTTTTTAGACCAAGTAGAAATAGACCTTCAGGAATAACATCTCACCTAAAATTTCTGTGAGAATTAGTAATGATAATGTCAGTTCCTGCCCCATCTTCTGCTTTGCATGGCACAGTAGGGGGGGTAAGATGTTAACTATACAATAGAGAGTTTACTTCCCTTCCCATGCCATCTCAAAGTACACAAGGGCTTACACTGTATAGTTGATTTGGAAGTTTTCCGGATACAAATACTGGCTATCCCCATTTTTAAGCTTGCCCCTCTTGAAGAAAGCAGCACCAATTCTACCCTTTTTTCATATGGCCACACAGCTCAAATTTCAAGACTTTCTATGGGAGTGGCCCTTTAACCCTATCTCTTGTAAACATAGTAAATCTATTTTCTCCTGCTACATAAATCTCATGGATTTTGCCCAACTTGCGTTTTCTCTAAGGTAGGCACAATAGCACAAGAAAAAACCTACAAGAAGGAAAACAGAAGGTCAGGGCCTAAGTCTGTTGGTGGCTGCTACACAAGGAGAGCATACATAGGTCTTCCTCAACACCACTGAAGCTTACACTTCAGCGTTCTTCACTCTCTGAAGGCCCTGGTGGGGACCCTAGCAACTTGGATTTTGTGATTTTGTATTCTTTTTCTTAAAGAGAAACTGCAAATTGTGTAAGCTTACAGCTCCACAAAAGCTGGCTCAGTCTCTGAACATGGACATTATCAAAATACATATAAAGCTCAAGTCAGTTCATAATAGGCGAACTCCTATTTGGTGCTGGGCCAAGCCCTGGAAGAAAGCCTAGGCCATCCTCAGTCTGAGGTTGGAAGAGGCTGGGCTGATTTGGGTTTAGAAATCAAAACAAGTAATTTCAACTGGGAAAATGTTCCATTATGTTACACTTTTCTTTCTTTCACTGTCACCAGCCTTTGCTAAAGAGTCAGTATAAAAAATACACAACGTTGAAATAACACAATTACTTTTTTTTTTAAGATTTTATTTATTTATTTGAGAGAGAGAGAGAGAATGAGAGACAGAGAGCATGAGAGGGAGGAGGGTCAGAGGGAGAAGCAGACTCCCTGCCGAGCAGGGAGCCCGATGCGGGACTCGATCCCGGGACTCCAGGATCACGACCTGAGCCAAAGGCAGTCGCCCAACCAACTGAGCCACCCATGCGCCCCACAATTACTTTTAATAACAGATTATTTTCTTGAAAAGTGCTAAAATAACATTTCATAAAGACTAAATTCTAGGTTTATCTACAAAATAGGTTAGTACTGGCTCCATTTCATCATTCTGTTTTGTCTTAGAATCAGAGTATGTGGTAGCTCTTCTTTATAGGTCTGTCTCAATCTCTGCTCCAATTCAGTTCCAAACTGTGAGCCAAAAAGCCCAAGAAGGACCTTAATCAGATCACACATCAGCTTAGAATAGTGATTTTAGTGATTTGGACATCTGGCCACTTGGAACTGGATAAAGGCCACCAACTCACTTGACAAAAGCCACTGAACATCTGTCAGTATGGAAATAGCTCTTCTAGCTGACCCTGAATCAGATTTCAATAGCCAACCTCACAATGAAAGGGCATCTCTTCTCCTTCTATTATCCAGATAAGCTGGTGCCCACCAGAAATATCCTACCAATATTCTACCAATGATACCAATGATGGTTAATTCATTGTCCCTTTCACCTGTACTTTGGCCTTCCTGTAAGACATGTACAAAGGTGATGTTAAAAATATTGAGCAGTACATGTGGCTCAGGCAGTGAAGCAGGGTCCTGGAGAGATTCTGTGCGGAGATCTTGGGAAGAGGGTCCCAGGGAAGGGAGGAGGAGGACCGGAGGGTAGAAGGAACATGTGGGTTCAAAGAAGCTATTGTTTAACCAATGGTATGGTGATATTTCTTTTTTTCTTTTTTTTTTTTTTAAGATTTTATTTATTTGAGAGAGAGAATGAGAGAGAGAGCACATGAGAGGGGGGAGGGTCAGAAGGAGAAGCAGACTCCCCGCTGAGCAGGAAGCCCGATGCGGGACTCGATCCTGAGACTCCAGGATCATGACCTGAGCCGAAGGCAGTCGCCCAACCAACTGAGCCACCCAGGCGCCCTGATATTTCAATACTTTAACAAGCAGTAGGGTGATACCTATGTGAACCAACTAAACCAGACTTGGACAGAGAAAAAAAGTTCCACTGATGGCCACTTCCCCAAAGCATACCACAGATAGATGGGGGAAGGTTTAAGCTATAGTCTGGCTCCAACAGGGAAGCATGTAGGGGAAAATTTCAGAGTCTATGAGGCAATGGTGTTAGTTGGTGCGAAAGCGATACTTCTTAAACTTTTCTCGTATATGTGTATGACATGCTGTGCTGCACTTAGAGCCAGGCAAGAAGTGGCCTTGTTCTGGGACCTGCACTCTAGAGGACCTACAAGCTCACACATGCACACACACACTTTATTAGGAACACGTGTACCTCGTTCACTTAGGATCCAGTACTCGTTGCTGACGTAAGAATCCCAAATCCCGACACATCAGCTGATATGCCTAACGCCTTTCAGGCCCCAGGAGACACTTTTTCATGTGGCCTACCTTGTGTCCTCAAAACAAAAAGCACCTGCACGTAAACGCTGAGAAGAGCTGTGGGCTGTGCCACTGCCAGCCTCAGAGGTGGACACTGCTTTTGAGCACAGGGGGATTTAAGTGGCTGAAGCACTTAGGTAAGAGAAAAGACCAATTAACTTGTCAAATCCTTCCTGTCAGCATGAATGCAGTAGACTCTTAAACTATGAAGTGTTGTTTCTCAGGAGTGCTAAGCACCCATTTTCTCACTTCTCTTCCATGTTCCAGTTGAGTTCCAATTTTTGGTTCACAAGTTAGTGCAGTGTTTGCAATGGTTGCACCTGGTGGCTTATGAACATTTTACAGTATTAAGTAATTCATATTACTCTCAGTTACATATATATCTTTGTACATAAATACAGATAAAGTTATATTTGTCTAGACATACATGTGAAAGTGTGGTGCTAGTTCTTTAGCAACAAGATGGATATTGAATGCTATAATTGCAGGTAGTTTTATCTTTATAAAATTCTTTTTTTTTTTTTTAAAGATTTTATTTATTCATTTGAGACACAGAGATACAGAGAGAGAGAGAGAGCATGAGCAGGGGGAGAGGCAGAGGGAGAGGGAGAAGCAGGCTCCCCGCTGAGCCAGGAGCCCGACGTGGGGCTCGATCCCAAGACCCTGGGATCATGACCTGAGCCGAAGGCAGATGCTTAACCATCTGAGCCACCCAGGCGCCCCTCTTTATAAAATTCTTAATAAGATTTCATTTAAAATTCAAAATATTAGAATTTTCAGCATTATTTAAATAAATGGATTAAAGTTTTTCCCATTTCTTAATTATGATTTTAATTCTGCTTTTTAAGTTTGATATATAATGTTAAATATTTTAGAAGAGAAATAAATTTTTTGAAAAATAATATTAATTTTTCATATTTGGTTTATAGGTTATGAAAATTATTAGAATTTCTATCCTGAATATAGTTACATTCTGTTTTTTAGTCATTTAGGTTATTACTGTCAATAGAACACAATTAGTGTTTAGCATCTTTAGTAATTTCAATGAAATAAAAGCAGGAAAAGTACATTTTATAGAGTGAATTTTAATTTTTTGTGAATTTTGTGTATTTTTATTTTATTTTATCAGTCATCCAAGCCCAGGAATGGAACAATAATAACCAAGACTTTTTACATATTTTTCCATTTTGGTAACATGATAGAATATTTGTCAACAGGAAAGATCATCTTTTATTTCATAGTTTTGTTATAACTTTTCAGTATTGTAAGTATATGATATGTGAGCCTCCACTTGCACTCTTCCCTCAGGCCTTGCAAATTATAATCATGACCCCAGTCAGAAAGTTTCGGGAACTGTAATAAGATATTTTAAAAATTCCTGAAGTGTGATGAAATTTTGAGGAGTCTGTCAATAGAGAATATTTGGCTTCTGCTTTCCTGTATTTTTTCAGTGCTTGAACAGGGACAAGCTTTTTCTCTGTTTTGTTTTCCCTTCCTGGCATATCAGATACCACCCCAGCCATGGGGGAGCAAGACAGCAAACATCTAACAGTGTGAGAGCTTCAAGGAACAGTTGCAGCATGAGTCCATTAGGCAGTCAAAGTTTTGCACTTTTTTTAAAAAACACATTATGACTTGGAGAGTCAATTTGAAATACATCATAACCAAGCTGTTTCTAAAGATTAATTTAGTATTTTATGTAATATCACATATGTTTTTGAAATCATAGTAAAGACACCTGGAATCATAATATTCTTTCAGTGGCAAATGTCATAGTACGTTTTTAGGGCATTACGTCAATTTAGTATTTCACGTATTATTAATAATGCTTCATTACATAAAATTATTACTAAACTGGCAATTAAGTGGATGTGAAGGATCCATATGCTAAACTGCTCATAACATTTCAATTATGAATTTCACATCAGATGTCTTCTAGTGTACATTAACAATATTGACGAACAATTTCTTTGCCAGAATCACCAAAATGAACTCTGCTTTGTAGCATGTAATATTGGCATAAAGTCATTTTGTACATTTTCCTGGATTTAAGGAAATTAGAAATGGAAGCAGCAGATGAAGGAGCTAGTCCTCTCTCCTGGTAGTAGTAAAGCATTTGTTAATACTGTAATTAGCTCTCTCTTGAATGTGTAAAGCCTTGGGGGTGTCATTTATGCCTCTTGATTGACTAAGAGTTGTTTTCTTGTTCTTTGATTTACATTTTCCCCATAAAGAAACAAGCAAACAAACAACATGATTCCATTGTTCCTAGCTATCTGTTCTGTGCTCATTTTTGTCCCTAACTGATTCTGTCTTTTGGATATTTATAAATCTAGGTGGTGTCACAGTAGGATATTTCTGCTTGGGGCCTCACCTTGAGTACAAAACCCATGGATGTTTTAAAGAAGGGGCTGGTACTTATCACTCCAAATTGAGACTGTATAGGTGATTTTTTTAAAAAGATTTTATTTATTTGTCAGAGAGAGAGAGAGTGCACAAGCAGGGTCAGCGGCAGGCAGAGGGAGAAGCAGGCTCCCTGCTGAGCAAGGAGCCGATGCAGGACTTGATCCCAGGACCCTGGGATTGACCCGAGCCAAAGGCAGACACTTAACCGACTGAGCCACTCAGACGTCCCAGTATAGGTGATTTTAAATATAACAGCACAGAAGGTCATTTGGACTCCAGAGACAGCCATTCATGGCTTCAGCCCCTCCCTTTGTTCTGCTGTAACAGTGGATAGTAGAGTCATCAGTCACAACCTGATTTTAGGGCCTCTTCCAAAAATTGGGAGGTGAATGATTCCAGATATTAACACAGTGGAAAGGGTTTTGCCCTCTGATTTCCTTCACACATCCTACTGATGTACACTTTCATAAAGCAAATATACCTCTTCCATCCTGTACTACATAGTAACATAATGGGTAAGGTCAGCTGGCTCTTAGGCCACTCTTCACTTGGATGTATGGCATCTTATTGATGGTTCCATGATTCAAGGTTGAGACCCCTGGTGCAGTTCATTTGAAAATGATCAGGTTCTAAGCTAAATAAATGTTTTTCCAGGATAACAATGTATTAATGTACAACTAGAGTTTCACTTCCCTTGAAAACCAGACTATGTGGTCTCCTCTGTCTGACTATGCCTTACTTAGATTCTAGGAGCTAGAGAAGTTTAACCAGTAACCAGAAGATTGTATTCATTCAACATTATTGAGCCTCAGCAAAGTGCTAAGCCCTGAAGATGCAACTCTCTGCCCTCAAAAGATTCAGTGTAGTTAGAGTGGTGCTGTGTTTCCATATTGTATGCTCAAGATAAAGTAAAGATAGAAGGGGTATGGGCCATTCTGCTGTGATGAAGATGGAAGCTGAAAATTGCTCTACCTGAGAAGGGATTGGTCAAGAAGATCTGAGTTGAGGCAATGAATAAGTGGGTGTTTACCTAATAAAGATAAAAAGAGTAACAAAGGCAAAGAGAAGAAATAGCAGGACACATTCAGAGACATACATGTAGGTAGTTTAGAATGGCCTGAACACAGGGAACAAAGGGTAGAGCAACAGGGAATGGGGCTAGGAAGGTGGTTCAGGATGCCCTCATGGAGTACTGTCTGTGCCTCACTAATGAAGAAAAATTATCCTTAAATGCTAACTAAGGTCTATGAAAGATGCTATTGGCCCCAATTCTTCACCCCTCTCTGTATCCACACTCTTTGTTGTGTGACTTTGCAGTTCTTACCAAGTGATTAAAAGTGGGTTTCTTTACTTTAGACTTTGGATGTGGCCAGGTGACTGGCTTTGGCCAATACAATGAGGTGTAGGTGATGGTGTTGTACCTGCTTCAAGCTAAGGCCTTGTAGGTTTCCACTTACCTACTTGTATCTCTGCTGTCACCATGAGAAGGACATACCCAGGCTAACAAGATGAGAGCCATATGGACCAGAGCCAACTCATCCTAGCCAAGGCCAGCCTAGGCCAGCTAATCCCTCGGCTGACCTCTATAATTCATAGGTCAAATAAATGCTTATTGTTGCATACATCTGAGAATTTTGTAATTGTTTGTTATTCAGCATTTTATGGCATTTTCTAACTGATACAGACCCACTAAAGGGCCATAAGCAGAGGTGTAATGTGCACCAATTTTTATTTTAGAATATTTGTTTTGTCTGAATGTGATGGATAGGTTAAAGAGGGGCAAAAATGTAGGCTGGGAGATCAGTGAGACTATTATAATAATCTCTAGAGAAATATCAGGAGATTGAACTAGGCCTTTTGGCCATGGGCAGGTGAGAAAAGGAATTAAGATTTTTCTCTTAAAAGATTTTATTTTTTTTTCTCTCTTTTTTTTTAAAGATTTTATTTATTTATTTCAGAGAGAGAGAATGAGAGAGAGCACATGAGAGGGGGGAGGGGCAGAGGGAGAAGCAGACTCCCTGCCAAGCAGGGAGCCGGATGCGGGACTCGATCCTGGGACTCCAGGATCATGACCTGAGCCGAAGGCAGTCGCTTAACCAACTGAGCCACCCAGGCACCCTATTTTTTTTTCTCTTAAAAGATTTTAAATGATGAAATATTTCAAGCACACAGAAAAGTTCACATAGTAATATAACTGATGTTTGTGTGACCATAACTCAGCTTTAATATAAGTCAATATTTTGGCACTTTTTAAAAAGAAATGTAGCCTTGTCCCTAATTCCTCCTCCTTTCTTTCTTCTGCAGAGATAATCACTGTCTTGAGGTTGGGTATAATATTTCCATGCATGATTTTTAGTTTTTAGATGCATGTATGTGTCCATAAACAATATACACTATTTTATGGATTTAGAATTTTACGTATCATACTATGCATCTTTTTACAACTTGCTTTTCTTATGTTTTTGAGATTTATATACATTGGTATATGAAGGTCTAATACATGGAGGAATTTAGAGATAATGAAAAAGTAAAAGTTAACAATGTGAATTGCAAGAGAAAGGAAAAAAATCTCAGATAACCACCATATTTCTGGCTAGGGTGATCATGTGAATTATAGACAAGGACGAGGAATACAGTAAAAGGAACAGGTTTAAAATGAGGAGGGCTGGAAAATATTGAGCCCAATTTGAGTGGGGGTGGTGTGCTTACTTATTGGGGCCATACTGATGGAATATATTCTGTGGGCAGCTGAATTTGAGGATTGCTCAGGAGCATGTTGTGGTCTAGAGATAGAGTCTTACCATTTTACCATAGTGACAGCAGTTACAACTATGGGAGTTGGTTTCTCATGCAAGAAATGCATGCTGAGTGAGCAGAACTTTATGCCACAGATACTAACAGTAGAGGGCAAACATAAGACCAACAAACAGGGCGCTTACATCTTTCTTGGGAATATTCCTTCACACTCTCCTATCAGGGAAACATTTTTGAGCTTACATGTACATATTCACCTTTACTTAGGTGTAAATGATATACTGGTACTATGAAACTAATATATGCATTATAAAAGATACTACAAAATAGAAATTTTAGATGAATTATATATGCAATAAATAGAAATAAGTGTTCTAATATTTCTCTCCCACTCCTCAATAGATTGTGTTATGTACTCCCTAAAGTGTCCCCCCTCACTTTTGAAGTCCCTGATTCATATAGATCATCTGACCTCCTCTTTCATATGCGAAAACATGCTTTGCATTACCATTATTCTGGAAGTGGCATTGACTATTCCTTTTCAAAATATTTAGCACACATGAAAACACAAAGTTAGAAATATTTAAGAATTTAAAATTACTTGTGCGATGTGAAGTGAAAATTAGAAACTTACTTTTTTTCACTAACCTTTCCCCTCCCCACCCCTGACAATCCCTAATTCCTGGCAACCACTAGTCTGTTCTTAATCTCTATAATTTTGTCATTTTGAGAATGCTGTATAAATGGAATCATTTAGTATATGACCTTTTGAGATTAATTATTTTTTCACTCAGCAGAATGCCCTTGAAATCCATCCAGGTTGTTACATGTATCAATAGTTGGTTTCTTTTTATTGCTGAGTAATATTCCGTGGTATACATGTACTACAGTTGTTTATTCATCTATTGTAGGACATTTTGGTTGTTTCTAGCTTTTGGCTATTACAAATAAAGCTGATAATGAACAATTGTGTATAGGTTTTTATGTGGATGTAAGTTTTCATTTCTTTGGGATAAATGCTCAGTGTGCAATTATGGAGTCATATGGTAAGTGTTTAATACTTTTAGAAACTGCCAGACTTACATTCCCACCAGCAATTTAAGAGGTTTTAAGTGGATTATTTATCTAGGGGGAGCTGACTTATCTGCAGCAGTATACAGCTTCTTACCTAATAACCTTATCAACAAACTTACCTTATCAACAAACACAAAGTGAGTATCAATGAGTTTGAGTAAAACAAAATTTTCCTCTTAAGTAATGATTTTTATGAGCGAATGATTTCCTTAGCTGAACGTTTTCTACATTGCCTGTTAATAAGTCTGATCCTTTCAAATTGAGTTAGTATATTTTTTCTCTCAAAGAAAGCAACCCTATCTATTTGAAGTACAGGTAGTTTTTCTTTAAACTTAACACTGACCAAAGTGCTTAATGTCCCATTTTTCCTATTAATGTTAATTAGATCCCTTAAGTCCAGGCTCTTGATCCCAGTATATCGTCATGAAAATGCTAGTACTATTTTCTATTTCTTCTTCTAAAAAAATGTAATGCCTAGCATCTTCAAAGATAAATAAATAGGCATTATTTTTATTTCTTTTTATCAAATTTATTTTTAAACAATTAACTGAAATTCTGGAAATTAAACTTGACATTCTTCAGGAAACAAAGACTTCAAGTGACAGATTCATTGCAGTTAAAACAAGAGACCACAGGGATGCCTGGGTGGCTCAGTCAGTTAAGCGTCTGCCTTCGGCTCAGGTCATGATCCCAGGGTCCTGGGCTTGAGCCCAGCATTGGGCTTCCTGCTCAGCGGGGAGCCTGCTTCTCCCTCTGCCTGCCACTCCCCGAGCTTGTGCACTCTCTCTCTCTCTGACAAATAAATAAATAAAATCTTTCAAAACAAAAAACCGAGAACCCACAGATATCATTCTCTTAAATTTGATTTAGAGTGAAAAGTTTCATTGCTTTTCCTTCTTCCTAGAAATGAAATGCATGCAGATTTCTTCTCAGCCCAATTCACACAAAAGGTCAGAGCTTACTTCTCTATCACCTTCACTGGGCTTGACTCATAGGTCTGAGTCGCAAATGAATCAGCTGAGCTAGAGCCAGAACAGCCTGTACTTCTGAATGGAGAAAACCCCTCAGAGCCCAGCCTACCATCAGTACAGGGAACTTAAGCGCTCATATATACAGGAAAGGATGGATGTGGACAGAGTGTTCAGGAGGCTTCTAAAGCTCAGGTTTGCAGGATTCTGGTTGGACTGAGGAGTCCCGACCACTTTGACCTCTCTTCTCCCTCTCCTGACCTGTGTCCAGAGAAGATCATTAGTCCAGAGGTAGAGCCCTACAGAATATCAAGAAGCTGATTAGTTTTTAGCCTGTATGGTTAGGGTAAATTAGGCTATGGTAACAGATAGACCCAAACATGTAATTGCTCAGCACAAAGGAAATTGATTTCTTGTTCACCTAACAGTACAATAGGGCTGGAAAATAAAGGTTGAATAAGGTAAAGGGGATTTGTGGCTGTGCTCTGTGTAGTCACTTGGGATCCAGGCTGATGATAACACTCCCATCTTTAAAACCTGACTTTCAGGTTAATAGGAGGGAGTGTGTGTGTGTGTGTGTGTGTGTGTATTTCCATCTTAGCCAGAAAGGGGGAAAGAACATGGAAGATTATGTAGGAAGTTTTTAAGAAGTGGTCCACACCACTTGTGCTCATGTTCTACTGGAGAGAGACTAGTCATGTGTCCTCTTTCTTCCCCCCAACTACAGGGAAGTCTGGAAACAAGGACCTGCTAATATGTCCAAAGAAGCGGGAGGTGGGGGGAAGGCTTTTGGTGTCTCGTCAGACAACAGTCTCTGCCACAGAGCCCTTTCCACTCAGCTGGTGTCTGGGCTGGCTTCTCATAAAGTGGAAAGGGGACCTGAGGGCCTGAGCACAACGAATCTGTAGTAAAGGTGAGGACTTGTTCGCAGAGAGCAGGTAGAGTTTCCTTTCCACAAGGAGCAAGAGAGGTGAGTAGCGTCCTAGTAGGCTCATTTCTGTCTGTGGACAGAAAGGCTGCTCTCTGGAGGGAAATTTCCTGCCCCTGGGAAACTAGTCAACTTTTCGTCCAGAACAGAGTATCACTTGGCAAAAATGAGTTCCAGAGGGATTGTGGAGCGTTCGTTCCCTCTGTGTGACTGCAGCAGTTGGTGATGGGAAGTCAATTCAGCTGTACAAAGGAGAATGAAACAGAGTCGTGTCTGTTTTTAAAGGAGCCCAAGCGTCTAATTCTCCGAAAGTGTAGGGTGTCCTTGCAGTACGTTCTTGCTGACAGACCGCAGAAGCCCGGCAGGGGAGGGCTCCGACTGCTGCAACGTCAGAACAGGAACACTTGCATAAGTGCACTGCTTTATTACAGACCCACCCCCTGTAAAGGTAAAGAGCTGATGCGGAACCAACGTGTGCAAATTCTCTTCCCCTCTGCCCTTGGCCCAAGGACAACTGCACAAAATGGGATTAATTGGGATTATGGGGGCTTTGGCTGCTTGGCTGCTACTCAAGGATGAATGCTTAATTTATGTCTCAGTGATCTTGACTCCTGCCTGATTAAACTGACTCGCTCAGGCCATTGTTTGCCAAGGACTTTTCTTTCAAAGGAGTAGCTACAGGTGGTGCTTTTATGTGACAGATTTTTAGCTTTGATGCAGTATGTGGCTTTAATGGTTTGCTGCAGTACCACCTTTCTCTCAGAAATAACTAAAAGCACAAATAAATTCATTGGGTTCTCCTCTCATCTTTCAGGGCTTTTCTTGTGATATCAAAATGTCAACAGGTGTGATTGTTCAAGAATACAGAGAATAGATGTGGAATTATTACTGGACAACAGAAAAGAGCATTTGTTTGGAAAATATCCACCAAGCAGAGATGTTAACATTCAGAGTGCCTCACCTCCTCTTAGCAACCCACTCCTGTGAATCAAAAGGTGCCCCTTGGCAGGCCCCCAGCCTAATTGTGGCCTGGAGTTGGCTGAGATGGGGCCATGCTCCCACTTCCCTGTGCTGTTTCTGCTAGGATGTTTAAGGATTGGCTTTTGTGTTAGATGAGAAACTCGGTCTCAGGTTTGTTCCAGCTGGGCCAAACTCTTGTTATTTGAAGGAACAGGAATGATGGGCAGTTTCTTTTTCTACTGGGATTAAATGAAGACTGTCCACAAACCTGAACCCATTTGATAGTTTTAGTCTGTTTGACTAGTGAAGTTGGCTTATAAATACATAAAGCAGTTTTTTGACTGACTTGATGTTTTCTTATTGACTTGGCCGTTGCGGTCAGTCAAAAGAGCCAAATTGATTTGGGCAAACCCGCACTGTGGCATACTCTCAGGCTTTATCCAGAGGCCACATAAGCATCTTCCGAAGCAAATAAGCTCTTCGAATGCATAACTAAGTGAAGTTTTCTGTCCAGAAGGGGTGTGTTATGAGAAACTGTAATTTGACTTTTGTGTGTACTTAAAATAAGGATTGTGGTTTTGATATACTAAACTAACATGACAGGAACTTGTACATTAGCCATGTGACATTTAATTTAATTAGTTAATTCTAAAAACTTGTTTTTTAATAACATACATTGAGTACAAGTTACTACAGAGATTATGAGCATCCTTATTCTGTATTTGTATGGTATTATTTGGATTATACTTGGAAAATATCAAATTCATTGATATTATTTCTCCTAGTGTCATATAAAAAAAAGCAGCTACAAAAATTAATGCATTAAGGCAAGAAGTCTACCACACTATATTTTAGAAAATATCCAGTGATGAGTGTTTGGGTTCAAACTCTGCTTTCAACCAGGATTCCCTCAGTTTATAGAAATTTATGGAAAATGCAATTATGAGCATATTATGATGTTAATTAAAAATTACTTTAAACTTCATAACTATTATCTCCTGAAAATACTCTGATGATAAAATTTAGGATTTAATCAACTGGGGAGTGGTAATAGTAAAATTGATTGAGTAACTCAATCTGAATATGAGAGAGAAGCAGAGATCCTAGGGAAATAGATAAATGAGAGCATATGAGTTTAGAAAGAAAATCAGTCAACTCCATCAAATAGCTTAAAAGTTAGAGAGAGGGTAAAGATGTTGCTAGGATTCAGAATTAGCAGAAGTGAGGGATGCCATCTGTCCTGAAGTTTGATAAGCCCTTCAGAGAAGATTTACTAAGGTAAGAAAAGATTGCTCTGAGCGCTATGAAAATATCTCAGGAACACTGGCTGGGAAATGACCTCATCACTTGCCTCCCCTAGGGAATTGCCATGGTACACCCTCCCCTGCTGCACAGATCCTTCCAAAAGCTGGACAGTTTGCAGATTTCTCCTACTGCTGTGCATGGAGACACAGTCATACCTCAGGATGTTAGAGCTGGCAGAGACGCACAAAATTTTCCAGTTTAACCCCATCTTTTATAGACAAGAAGACTGGCCCAGAATGAGGAATGAGCTTGCCTGGAGTCACACAGAAAATTATTCCCATTGCCCTTACTTGATTTACTGAAAACTCGCTCACCCTATAGACATCCTATCCAAATTTAGGAAGTCAAATTATGCAGCTCTCTTGCCACCACACAGGAATTTTATTTAGCATAATCATTCTGAAATTACATGTTACTACTCCTGTCTTTAAGTAGCTTCTCTTGATTAAAGTGATCCTCTAACACTGCATTCCCTGGCAGAACCAAACACCTTAATTATATATATTGCTTGAAATTGTTCTCTAATTATATCGTGAAAGCCTACCTGGTTTTACTGTCTACTGAACCAGCTGTCTATGGGCAGGGATCATCAGGGATCACTGAACCAGGTATTTCTTTGAATCTCTCACCCATTAGGAACCAGTATTAATAAATAAATATGCCATCGATGGTCCTAGGTACCTCAACACATAACCATTCTCTATCTAAGAAGTCCTTGCACCCCTATTTGTTGAAAGTCAGAGGTTGTAGCAGAAAGCCTTGTAAAGTATTTTTTGAGAGGGTTTGATAGATATCAGAAGCCTCTTCTACAAAATTTGGTTTTGAGCTCACAATAAAGCTGTGAATTTGCCTTACAGTGTCAGTAAAAGAGATATATCCTTAGAAGATAATAAAAGATAATAAAAGTTCTGGTTTAATTAATGAATATTCTATCCCAAGATACTTTGCATAAAAGTAAATTTTGAAGAAATTAATAGATTTTCTTAGGTGAGACATTTTTGTTTATTTTTGGCTTTATTTTATTTTATGAAATTGTACTAGAAACTTGAATCAAATTTCAAGCTTTGTATTCAGGCCTGGCTGAATTATAGTCCCTTCTGGGCTTCACATCCCAGCAAAGCACCCCTCAGCAGTACATCCAGCAGCAACCCTGTCTGTCTCCTTACTTCAGCAGTTAAATATTTGCTAAATGAAATCATGAAATACCCACTTCTGGCCCAAACTCTTATGGCCAGAGCAGGGAGTGAAGTGCCAAGTCACTTTTATTAAGGTCCTTAAGAACCACATCAGGGACATGTGAGGAGACGTGTGCATTGTTTCCAGACCTACTAGGAACATAAGACATCAGGTGGGAAGAGTTGGGAGAATCTTATCTCCAATCTGACCTCATACCTATTCTAAATATTAACCTCTTTGGTCATTTAATTGATTATGTAATTTCAGTTTTCTCCATGTGTTACCAGTAGTTTCTCAGATTTCACTCATCTATAACCCAGATCCATTACAGAGGCAGTGTCAGAATTAATCAAGATGAGCCTAGGTTCTGGAGGCAAGTTCACTCTATGACCTTGGACAACATGCTTATTCTCTCTGGGCTTCAGTTTCCTCATCCAGGAGGTAGCAATATTACTACCTTATAGAATTGTCATGAGGATAAAACTAACCAGTATATCAAAGCATTTAGGACAATGCGTGGCATAGGAAGCCCTCAACAAATATTAGAGAAAATAAATATCATTATTTTGACATTTGAGAAGTGTTGTATGAATGGCTGGATATGTTGATTCCAGTCATTAGAAGCAAGGCAGCCTAAAACATAAGATTAGATTTCCCTTATGTTAGTACTTAGACATTAATTTTGCAAGCTGAAAAACAGAATGGACCTTGAACATTAACCTAATATGCCAAGAAATAAGAACACTAGTCGAAATGGCAGAAACAGCATAAACCATATGATAGTATCTTTGTGTAATTTTAAAAAAATTGGTTATAACAAAATTGTTTCTTTTCATTACACATATATATGACTATTCTGTTTTCATATAAACTATATCAACTTAGTGTCTTTTTAGTATTGGCAAAATATATAACAATCTTCAATATGAATGTGATTTCTGAGTTTGTGTCTTAACTCAGCATGGAAAAAAAAGCGCAACTCTTGTTTTTTCTTCTAAATCTTTACTTAAATTCTAGTTAGTTAACAGATAGTGTAGTATTGGTTTCAGGAGAATTTAGTGATTCATCACTTACATATAATACCCAGTGCTCATCACAGGTGCCCTCCTGAATGCCCATCACCCTTTTAGCCCATCCCCCCACCACCTCCCTCAGTCAACCCTCAGATTGTTCTCTATAGTAGTCAAGAGTCTCTTATGGTTTGCCTCCCCCCTCTCCTCTTTTTTTTTTTCCCTTCCCACACATTCATCTGTTTTGTTTCCTAAATTCTGCATATGAATGAAATCATATGGTATAATGCTTTTTAAAATTTTTTTTTTAAAGATTTTATTTATTTTTTAGAGAGCGAGCGAGAGAGAAACAGCATGAGAGGGGAGAGGGTCAGAGGGAGAAGCAGGCTCCCTGCTGAGCCGGGAGCCCGATGTGGGACTCGATCCCAGGGCCCTGGGATCATGACCTGAGCCGAAGGTAGACGCTTAACCATCTGAGCCACCCAGGCACCCGCTTTTTTAATTTTTAATTTTTTTTTTTTTTTTTGCCTAGTTTTGACAAGACACTTGGCCCTAGACAAGTAGAGATTGTTCTAGCTGGTTATGCAACTCAAAAATCTAATGAGTTGATGGAGACAGAGTTTGAGTCTTCACATTGTGAGGTTCTATTGACTTTTCCTCAGCTTTGTCCTTTATCCTCATCTATATTTTAGTTTGTAACAAGCCCTCAGAAGGCAGGCCACTCATTAGCAATAACACAGTAGATGATTACATTCAGTTGTTACTTCGTCTGTGCCACCATTGTCTAGCTTACATTATGCACTGTGACAAGTGCTGTGTAGAGCAAATGAAAGATAAGGCCTCAGTGCAAGAAAAGGTTATGTTATAAAGAGAGAGCATTTTGAAATGGCCTTATGATCAGGCAAAAGCACTATGCCAGGTGTAGTTGAACAAGGAAGAAAGCTGCTCTCACAAGCACAGGCCCATCTGGGAGGGATGCAGGAGGGAGGTCAGGAGGGGAGCAGAGAGAGGACACACTGCAGAAGTGACTCCTTGTCAATACTTGGAATGATACTATGTTGAATAATGGTTTTTTAGGCTATGATGAATATTAGAAGAGGCAGTATGAAGGTGGGCAGTTGAATTTCCAGAGAAGGAAGTCAAGGGGTGGCTCCTGCTTTTAAAATTCAAATCCCTCCTCCCCCAGCCAGCAGTTTCAGATACCGCCTCCAAGCTCACCACCACGTGGAAGTTAGAAAACACTCAAACCTTTGGACAGCAGACTTAAAGGCTGAAAGAGGTGGGCTCTCTTTCTGGCCTACTAGTAAGTTTGGAAAAGTTGAGAGAGATGTGTAAGGTGATACGTGTAATAACCAGTGATAGTTGGTGATTGTTTTTGTGTGTGTGTGTGTGTGTGTTTAATATTCTTCTAAAAACAATGACCCAGATGCTAATCACAACAAAAAAGAAATTTCATGTGTAAAAGACTAACTGAAGGTGTAAGTAGGAAACTGAAGAATCATTACTAGCTGGTTGTTTTATAAAGTAAGCTGGTGCTTCAATGAAGTGTAATATTTATTCCCAGAAATCAGGAACTTCTTTGTTCATATGTCTTATATTTCAGGAAAGGCTTTGATTCTGTAGCAGAGGCGGCAGCATTAAGTGGCATGAAGTTAGCCTGTGACATTCCCTACCTCTAGGGGTCAAAGAGCCTAACATTGTAGATGAATTTCAAAGGGGACTAGATAATCCTGTGGCAAATATTAACGTTTGCTGTCATGCATGTTAAAAAACTGATAATCAAATCTCATGCCTCAGAGACTGAACGAATCGTGCCAGGAGCAAGCCTCCCCTCCCCCTCACTCCCCCCCCATGCTTACAGGAAACATGACCAGTTTGGTGGGGAGGGAAAACACTTTTGTCCTGTGATACTTCATTGAAATCACACAGTCCTCTGTGGTTCAAGACCTCTGTGGGGAGTGGGAGGTCAAAGTGATGAGAGTCAGGTTTCTCAGCTCTGGGATAGTGGCTGCCACCCTGGAAGTTTCTCTGGACTGACAGGACTTTGAGATCTGCAAGGAGAGACAAGATTTGACAAGTGGCCTCCTGAGTCTGGGCAAGTCTTAGGCTTCAGCTGGAAGAGACAGCCCTCTGAAGAGTCAGAGCCCCCACCCTCACCATCATCTAGAGTTCAGCTTCACTGCTGTCTCAGGACTGCCCATCTCCATTTTCTGTTTTCTTCCTTTCTTCCCCCTTCTGACTTTTTTCTTTTTCATCTTTCTTTCCTTTCTTCCTCTGCAGTGGGAAGGAGCCTGTGTTTCTCTTTGCTGCTAGGTGAATGCCCCTTAGAAGCTACACAGGACCCCAGTGCAAGAGGTCACTGGAGAAATCACCTCTTCCAGGCCTCAGGCATCAGACTTATAAAGTGGGGCTGAAGGTAGAGTGTGGTGCCTGGTGGCCTTGGGACATCAGCGCTCTCCCCACTCCAGCATCTTTCCTCTTGCTTGATCCTGCCTTCAGCATACAGATATGCTGTAACATTTCTCAAACAAAGCAAAATAGTAAGAGATCCCTCTAGCCCCCATATGCTCCTTAAGCTGTTCTCTCTCTGCTCTCCTTCAGAGCCAAGCTTTTCACAGGAGACATTCAGAGTGCTGTTTCTTCTCCTCATGCCTCATTCTTGGCTCTGTGGCTCTCTTCTCGCTTCATCCACTCTTGTCAGACAAGTGTCATAATCAACTACTGTGTAGTCCTGGTTGGTGAACACCTTTCAGGCTTCATCCTGTCTTACCTCTCAAAGTGCAAGAGAACGCTCCCTCCTTCCTAAGTCTCAATTTTTCTTTATGTCACACTTCATTGTTCTCCCCAATTCTTTCACCAGTTCAGAGGTCTGGGCCCAACCCTGGGTCTCCTCTTAGCATTTCATACACTCTCTCCCTAGGTGATCCCATCAGCTCACTGCTTTAATACCACCTGTGTGCCAATGACTCCTAAATACATATTTAAGCTCCAAACTCTTACATCCAATGACTTCTTTTTCTTGGATGCCTCAGAGGCATCTCAGTTGCAAAATGGCCAGACCTGAACTTTTCCTATCTCCATTGCCTATCTGCTGCCTTTCCAAATATTAGTAAATCAACCCAGACTCCCAGAAACATGAGCATCATCTTTCTCTCCATCTTGGTGTATATCAAATTCATCACCATGTCCCATCAATTCTATCCCTAAGTTATTGCATAGTTTCATTCATGTCCCTCCATTTCACTTCCCCATGAAGTGCAAGCCACCCTCATCTTCACCTGTACCACTGCCATGCTTCCCAGCTGGTTTCCTCACTTCTACTTTTGCCCCTTTAGATTGCATCCATTCTTTTTTTTTTTTTTTTAAGATTTTATTTATTTATTTGAGACAGAGAGAATGAGATACAGAGAGCATGAGAGAGAGGAGCGTCAGAGGGAGAAGCAGACTCCCCGCCGAGCAGGGAACCCGATGCGGGACTCAATCCCGGGACTCCAGGATCATGACCTGAGCCGAAGGCAGTCGCTTAACCAACTGAGCCACCCAGGCGCCCTAGATTGCATCCATTCTTAAATGGAACATATTCTTCTATTTAAAAGTAGAGGCATCCTTTAGAACATAAGTTCCAATCGTAAGATTTTGCTGCTTATACTTTTTTTCAGTTGCAACTTGCTATACCTGTAAGAATTTGGTCCTGGCCCATCTTCCCTCACCTTTATGACTCTTTCTAGTTCCCACTGCTGGGGCCCCTTATTCTCATTTCCCTTCCAAGCTCTTCCCTGTCTCAGGCTTCCATGCTAATCCCTCTGCTCACTTCTTGCCTAACTGATTTTTATCACTTTTTCTCAGGTCTCAGTGTAATTATCACCTCTTCATAGAGGCTTTCTTTCCTCGACCTCCTAATCTAAATTGCCCCCAGCTGTGCTCTTTCTTAGGTACTTGTTCTTTTCCTTCATTTATTACAATTTATAATTATAAATATTTTGTATATTTACTTGTTGACAGTCTTATCTCCCCATAAATTCCATGAGGTCAAGGATTATGCCTGTTGATCATTATAATCCGGATTGTAGTCCATGCCTGCCACCTACTAGGTGCTCAGTCTGTTTCTGTTAATGCAAACTAGTCAATCCAAAGTCTATAAAGAACTTATCGAACTCAACACCCAAAAAACAAAAAACCCAGTCAAGGAATGGACAGAAGACATGAACAGACATTTCTCCAAAGAAGACATACAAATGGCCAACAGACACATGAAAAAGTGCTCATGATCACTCAGGAAGAGGGAAATACAAATCAAAACCACAATGAGAAACCACCTCACACCAGTAAGAATCACTAAAATTAACAAGTCAGGAAACAACAGATGTTGGCGAGGATGTGGAGAAAGAGGAACCTTCTTACTCTGTTTTTGGGAATGCAAACTGGTGCAGCCACTGTGGAAGAGACAGTATGGAGGTTCCTCAAATAGTTAAAAATAGAGCTACCCTACAACCCAGCAATTGCACTATTAGGTATTTATCCAAAGGATACAAACATAGTGATCCAAAGGGACACCTGCACCCCAGTGTTTATAGCAGAAATGTCCACAACAGCCAAACTATGGAAAGAGCCCAGATGTCCTTTGACAGATGAATGGATAAAGATGTGGTGTGTGTGTGTGTGTGTGTAGTGGAATATTACTCAGCCATCAAAAAGAATGAAATCTTGCCATTTGCAGTGGCATGGATGGAACTAGAGGGTATTATGCTAAGTGAAATAAGTCAGTCAGAGAAAGACAAATATATGATTTCACTCATATGTGGAATTTAAGAAACAAAACAGATTAATATAGGGGAAGGGAAGGAAAAACAAGACAAAAACAGAGGGAGACAAACCATGAGAGACTCTTAACTCTAGGGAACAAACTGAGGGTTGATGGAGGGGAGATTGGCGGGGGGATGGGGTAGCTGGGTGATGGGCATTAAGGAGGGCACTTGATGGGATGAAGATTGTTATATGCAACTGATGAATCACAAAATTCTACCTCTGAAACTAATAATACACTATATGTTAATTAAATTTTAAAAAAAGAATGCAAACTAGTCAGGTCATAACTGACGGTTGAGTGCCACACAAAAGAAGGGGGGTTGTCACCCTCAATAAGAGCACTTAATCATCTCAGCATTTTAGGTAATGTTATTATTTTCCTAACATACCCTAAAATAAATTATTGTGCCCTTTGTAATTTTCAATCTTGGATGACAAAGTTCCTGAAAACCAGGTTCTTCTCTTAATGTTAAATGTGCTGCTGTGTTCTAGTTAGCTAGGTGGATTTGCAAAAACTTGAAAATCAGCTAATGGATAAGCACTCATTGAGTACCAACCACTGAGATAGATGCCACATGAGCACAAGGCTCACAGGGCATGACTAGCCCAGGCAGAAAGGAAAGACAAAGTCACATAAAACAACATATACAAGATAACACATGGGGGCACCTGGGTGGCTCAGTTGGTTAAGCGACTGCCTTCGGCTCAGGTCATGATCCCAGGGTCCTGGAATCGAGCCCCGCATCAGGCTCCCCGCTCGGCAGGGAGCCTGCTTCTCCCTCTCTCTCTGCCTGCTGCTCCCCCTGCTTGTGCTCGCACTCTCTCTGTCAAATAAATAAATAAAATCTTAAAAAAAAAAAAAGATAACACATGTCAGCCCCAAGTCACATGACACACCCATTCTGTACAAATATCCATTGTGCAGTCATTGCTCTTCATGTGGACTGGCAAGGTGGTGTGCTAGAAAGAGTTGGGTGCCAAGTGAGGGCTCCAGTCCTATACTGGTGAGACTATGGGCAAGCCACTTTATCACTCTGGGCCTCAGCTTTCTCATCTGTAAAATGAGGATAATGATACCTCCACTTTCTGCTTCACAGAAAAGGAAGAGAAGTCACTTTATTAAGCGTCTTCTCGATGTCAGGTCCTGTATTAGGCATGTTACCATACAGTTCTTATTACAGCCTTTCAAGAGTCGTGAAACTCTTACTTCACAAATGAGATGGGAGCTCCAAGAGACGATAAGTAATGTGTCCAAGCTCATAGCTACTAAGAAACAAAGCCACAGTTAGAATTCTAGCCTGACAGCAAATTTTATGCTCTTTCTACTCCTGTCCACGGTAAATGTAAGGCTTTATAACTGGAAGGTGCTATATCAATGTAAGGTATCATTACTATTTTATGAAAATGCAAGTCAGTCACAGATGAACAACTATCTTTGTACTTGGTACACTGTGTCAGAAACATTGGGTGTTATCAAGGAACGTTTTACTAAAAAAGTAAAACTAGACGTGATCTTTTCACTGTTTCTCAAAGACTTTTGTCATTAGATTTCTTTGACTAATATGTTTTTTCTATAAACTCAAGTACTGATTCTATATATTTTAAATGTAATTTATACACCACCTTTTTTTTTTAGGGATGCAACTATGATATAAAATGAGAAACACCTGTATGTGGGGCCCATTTTTGAGTGAGCAGTGAGCTGCTGTCATAGCAGTTAAAACTAAAATGCCTTTGTCAAAGTGATTTAACAAAGTATATTTTGTCACATGGAATCCTTGACACATTTATCAAGCTTGTGTGGATTATCTCAAAACTCTAAGAACTGGCTGAATCTAGCTAGCTTCCCTATTGTGTGCACAATAAGGCCATTTCTCCAACACCCTGTAGAATCTTCCCTGTGCTGTATGCTCTAGTTGGAGATGACCCCACTGATGCTCCCAGGTGCAAGGGCTTTAGATCTAGCAAAGGTAATAGATTTGTTCTGGTACAGAATCAGAGAGGTGACCGTCTATATCAAAGCCTCACTTACACAGAAGGATGTGGAGGGCCAGTGGGGTTAAGAGCATGGACAAAGTCACAGAGCTTATCAAGTGGCAGAGCTAGTACTAGGATGAAGGACCTGTGATTCAGCCCAGTGCTCCTTATTGTACTGTTGTAGACATGACTGAAGTTCACTAGAAGTTCTCATTCTTTTCTTTCAAGCATATGGGAAGATTGGCCTGATCTTAGGTATGGCAGTGTGACTTGTTTGGCCAACAAAATGTGAATGGATTTTTGTCACTTCTGGTCAATAGCATTTAAGAGCCATGTTGTAGGGGCGCCTGGGTGGCTCAGTTGGTTAAGCGACTGCCTTTGGCTCAGGTCATGATCCTGGAGTCCCAGGATCGAGTCCCGCGTCGGGCTCCCTGCTCGGCGGGGAGTCTGCTTCTCCCTTTGACCCTCACCCCTCTCATGCTCTCTCTCTCATTCTCTCTCTCAAATAAATAAATAAAATCTTTATAAAAAAAAAAAGCCATGTTGTAACTTTCCATGCTCTCTGCCCTTGCTGTAGTGAATCCTGAAGCAGTGTATTGAGACACTGACTTAATAAAATGATAGAGCCTCTGTCAGCTTGAGTCTCTGAGTGACTATGGGATACAGAGCCTCGCAGCTAGCCTCCTTCAGATGTGCAGTATGAGTAAAACTTTAGCATAGCATGACTAACCTATTCTGACTATTACAGGTATACCACGACAGGATGGACCGAAGTGCAGCATAGTGTTTGTGATCATGGCCAAGCCACATCTCTCATTCAGGAACAAACGAGGACCTCTTTTTTGTTCACTGAGGATAGTAGCAGAGTGGACTTAAGGTCAGAAAGATCTGGGTCCCCATCACAGCTACCTCAGGGCTGGCGGTGTGGCCCTGGGCATATCACTGAATCCTCCCAAGCTTCAGTTTCTTTATCTATAAAGTAGGGATGACAATTTTAGCCTCGTAGAATTGTTGTGAACATCACTTGTCTGAGGTAGATCATAGTACAGCTCAAAAATGTTTGTTGGGAAAAACAATGTTGGTTGGTTGATTCCATATAGGGACGTGTCTATGGACAAAAACAAAGAAAAACCCTAAAACCCCTTTCTAGTCTTTTCCAACTTTCCTTACCTTCTCACTCCCTTCCTTTCTTCTACTTTTATATACTAAATAACAGGTAACATCAGGGCGGTTTTCAAGAAAAAAAAAATCATTTCCAGAACATCAGGATTCAAGATGTAAATTCCTGCACTGTTTAAGTGTTTGGTTCCTTATTCTCTGTGTTTCCTGCTTCAGTAAAGATTTGACAGAATGACATGGCCAGGGTTTCAGGAGTATCTTGAGAAGTAGGGCAGAAGTCCTTTTCTCATGAACCCTTAAAGCTTTCATTCTAGGCCTCCACTATTAGACACTATATCAGTTACACAAGAGAGAAAGTTTTTAATTCACACTAGGAATCATTTAAATGGTCTCCTAACTTGGAAAGCCAGTGGCTTTCATACATGTTAGAACACTTGAAGGCGGAGGAGGCAAAAAGTCTGGCTAGGAGAAATCTTGGGCCTTTTTAACCTATTTTGGACCTAATTCTTGGTAGGAGCCTCCTGGCATGTTCCCAGCACATTGAACAGAACATCTTTACTGTTCTGTGTTGCCAGAGAGAAGAGCACACACCACCACTGCAGAGGTCCCAACCAGGCAAGATGTGGGAGTGCCAAGAGACTAAGGCAAAGGGGCTTGTGGTTGTAGCAGAAGGCAGTGGGTTGGTCCTGCTCCCAGGCAGAGCATAAAACATGGATCAGAGGCATGATTGCTTTGGAGAGTAGCTCCAAGGGATGCTGTTATGAAGCACTGGGAAATCTATGTTATGTGGCTGTGACAACATCAGGATGTGTATTAAAATGTAATTTTTGTAAACAAGAGACAATTTTGATGCATTCACAGGAGGACCTGATCCAAAACCCAAGCTATCCCATTATCACACAGAGTATCCTGCAAATATTAGTTAAATAAAGTTAAGCTACCTTATTTGCCATCACAGAAACAAATCCAGGACTGGCCAAAATGTTATTTCCCCCACATCCCTCTAAAATGTCAACAAAACCAAGCTGATTGTCTTTGTTTGCATGGTTTAGAAATACTTTCACTTTCAGATACTGTCCACTAAGTCCTTTTATAGAGCAGATTAAGTTGGACTTGGTTGATCAAGCAAAATTGCTGATCCACCTTTAGCACTCAATTAGCCGGGGTTATAGCTCCAAGAATACACAGACATATGGATTAGACATGGGGACTTAAACCTGAATTGGGAGTCCAAAAGGATTTAAAGCCAACTGTATCTTTTCCCCAAATGTCTAAGGAAGGGTACATAGTCCAAAAGGGAAAGTCCCTAGAAGTATCGGTTATTTGGCCAGGCCCTCCTTGTGAGGTTGTGACTCAGTTTTCTGGAGGAAGAGAAAAAAGACATGATGCTTTTTACTAAAGGAAACACCCAGAATCATGGTGGGGAGGCCAGCTCTCAGAGTGTACAGTTTGGTTTCCTGACATGGATCTTCCTTAATTAAGTTGGATTTGGTTGATCAAGCATATTGCTGAACATCCTCCTTCCCTTGTGACGAAACAGTAGTGATAACCCTTGAATTTGTGTAGGACTTGAATTATTTATTTTACTAAGTCCTTTCTAGTAATCACGTATCTTGATTCCCCCAACAACACCTGCTATGCAAGTAATAATCATCCAGGCCAAGTACATGGTTTACACAGAGAAGGAAGTGCATCCTCAAGATGGGTGTCTCAGCAAGGTTTTCAGACTTCAGAGCTGGTGCTCCTTTTCAAATCTACTTGAGCCTCTCAAGTATTCATCAAACAATGTCTTCATTAAACAGTTCTAACCCAGAAGGTCCTGTGACAGAAACATTTCTCTCCATGCTTTACCATTTCTCCTTATTGACTAATACATTTGCCAACTTTTCACCATGACTTTCTAATGTATTTCAACACAAAGAACTTATACAAACCTCTTTTCTAGAATAAAGTGAGTGGCAGTGTTGGTGGTTTTTTAGCTTATGTTGGGTATGAATATATTGACTACTGGAGTGACCTTCCAATCATTGGACTGTTGAATACAGCAACCCCCTTGCCAATGGATGCACATTAATGTTAGCAGTGGAGTGTTGCTTGTGACAGAGGTGTCTGAGATTGGAAGGTAGTTGTTTGTTGACCTTGTATGATGGAGAGGCATATTTTCATATGTAGAGTAATGCTGCAATAATTTGAGGGTTTTCCCCTAGTTCACAGTTACTCATCTTTTTCAACCATCTACCACTGGGCTTGAAAGGTATATTTGGTGCTCTCCCCTCATTGCAACATGTATACTTTTTGGAAGAAGAGATTGAAGTAGAAAGCAGTGATACACTCTCTCATCACATGGGGTCTCTCCCACCATCTCCCCCAACATGGCCCATGAGAGGAGAAGGAGAGAAACCGCAGGTTGGCCCTACTTTGGACTCACGCTTGAGTCCGACTTGGTCCTTGATGGGCAAGCACCTTGTGTTCCCTAAGGCAGACAGGTTAAAATCAGCATCATTGTTACCTTCTAGAAATGGGTGAATGCTGATCTTGGGGCCATCAGAGCTAGAGCCATTGCTCTGGGTTTCCTGTGCTTATTTCCTCACAGCAGCAGGCCCCTTCCCTCTGCAGTTTGTCATCATCTTGTCACCATAAAAATCACATCTCAGTTTGGGCTGCAGGGCTCAGATAATGCACAAGCACCATGTTAAATGTTATGATGTGAAACATCATTTATTTCTTCAACAATTCATTCCAGAGCTGGGGCTGTGGCTTTGCAAAATTCTTTTTCTGCCTCCTCCTCCCTGCCTCTTTTCTTCTCCCAAATCCTTTTCTCTTGCTCTCTTTCTCCTATTGACCACTTGTTAAATCTTTTTGTTTGTTTCCCCCCTTTCTCCTGGGACCCTCCGACAGGCAGGCTTGCCAGATTCATTTTCTGATCAAAGCTGTTTGATTTGGTCAATTTTGCCACATTGGAGACGTTCTCTATTACAGAGATAAATAGCTTTGGGCTAACTGTCAACGAAAACTTGTAAGCTAATAAATTATTCCAATTTCTTCCTGCGGATTTCTCTGGAGACAGCCCTAGGAAATACACTTTTTGATTAGTAAATTTCTCTGTGTGTGTGTCTGGACATTCAAATGTGTCGGCTTTGATTAGCACCATTGCTTTTCAAGTCGACGTTGGCTGAGGGGCTGTCAGTTGCAGGCAGCCCTGATGCATAATGCATCAACTGGGCCCGGAAACAGGAGGCTCTTCCAAGGCTGGAAAGGTGGGAAAATTGCCCTAACAACCCCGCTGGCTTACTGTGCACCAAAGGGAGCTCAACTTGAAAGTCTTGACGAGACTTGCTTCGGCTGCAGTAGAAGCCACCCACGCCGGGTGGAGAGGGTTGAAGGGCCACAGGCTGCCAAGAGCCAAGGCCGCTACTCCATCTGCTCCGGCCACCACCTCCTCCTCCTGCAATTTCGCCCCTGCATCCTCACCCACGCCCTCCACTCCATCATCCTGGAGTCCCTGGGCAAAGGCCAGCCCCTTCTGGGCAGGCCCAGATTTCCTGTGCCTCCCCTTGGATTCCGGTTCACCGTTTGTCTAGTTAAAGGGCCCTTGGGTTGTTATAGAAACAATATTTTGGCTATAACAAATCAATCGGTGCGTGTGAACACAAACATACAGATCATTTATCAACTGCAAAATACCCTAAATTATGACCTTTCTAAAACCTATCAGAAGGGCGAGCGAATGCATAACGTAAATTAAACTTTGAAGGGTCAGCGGTTTTTACTTTGACTATTCATCTTTCTTTCACCTTATAGGTTTAAGAACAAGAGGGCTGTGTAATTACATTTCAATGGGGTGCAGCGGTTCATTATTCCCGGCTATACCAATCAGCTGCAACATTTCCAATGCAGTCAGGTACATTTTAGCAGATATTAGTTGGTGTAAGACCATACTTGCTCTTTGGGACTGATAACATCTTTTAATGCATAACAGTGCTATCATCTCAATTTAGAAAAGGCTAAAAGGGTGAGGGTTTTTTCTCAGATCAATATGGTTGTTCATATTTTATAAAGGTGGTAAAGCCTGTCGGATAAGTCTTCCCAGATATTACTTGCCCTTTGCCTCCTAGTTGCTCCCTTTCTCTGATTACCATTTCCCCATCTCCACCACCCTGTTGGTAGTAGACAGTGTTTTGTTCTCAAGCCCACTGCTCTGATGGAAATGGGTAGCTTTCAACAGAAAACACTTTTGCTGCCAGTTATCTAGCTCTGGCTGCGGTGGTGCCATGCTGCCGAGCACACAGACTTTGAAGTTGTAGCTCAGCCATGAAAGGTCTGGTGGTAGAACCATTGCGTTCTTTCTACCTGTGGAGCCAGAAGGCACCTTCAGAAACTATTGGTGTACCCTGCTCCAGGATGTGTGGGCATGGTGGGGTCAACAGAGTGAGGTTAAGGAGACCTCATATCCTAAAGAAATCCTGTGGGGTAGAATCCACCTTAAAAGTCTTCAAGCAAAACCAGCCCAGAACAATAGGTAAAGTTGAGTGCCATTTAAATTGAATATCCATATATATAAATAGACAAGTACTCAATTAAATATGTAAGAATGTAGGTCTATTTACATGTATGTCTATGCGTACATGAATGCGTATATATGAAAATCTACAGATAAGGGGCTGGGAAAATGTGTATAATGTGTTATGTGGCAAAGTAGTTATGTCTTGGGAGGGGAATGAAGGACGATTATCACTTTCATATTGCTAGAATCTTTTACCCACAAGATTGTACTCATATTTTACGAGGTGATAACAAAAAAAGAGAGAAAGAAAAGGAAGGAGGGAAAAGAAAGAAAGAGGGAGGGAAAGTAGGGAGGAAAGGAAGAGAGAGAGGGAAGAAAGAAAAGGAAGAAAGAGAGAGGGAAAGAAAAAGAAGAGGGAGGGAGGGATGGAAAGAGAGGCAAAGGGAGAAAGACAGGCTTCTTGACTTCTTTTTTTTAAATTATAAAATACTTACCATCTTAACCATTTTTAAGTGTAGTGTTAAGTATATTCACCCTGTTGTACAACGAACCTCCAGAACTTTTTCATCTTGCAAAACTGAAACTCTGTACTCATTAAACAGCTCCCCATTACTTCCTCCTCCCAGCCCCTGGCAACCACCCTTTCTCCTTCTAGGGATGTGACTACTCTAGGTACCTTATATTAAGTGGAATCGTATAGTATTTGTCTTTTTGGACTGGCTCATTTCACTTAGCATAATGTCCTTAAGGTTCATCCATGTTATAGCATGTGTCATAATTTCCTTCCTTCCATACAATATTTTATATTGTATATACCATATTTTGCTTAGCCTTTCATCTGCTGATGAATACCTGGGTCACTTCTACCTGTTGGCTATTGTGCGTAACGCCACTATGGACATGGGTGTGTAAATATCCCTTTAAGACTCTGCTTTCGGTTCTTTTGTATATATCCAGAAGTGGAGTTGCTGGATCCTATGCTAATTCTATTTTTAATTTTTTGAGGAAAGGACTCTTTCTTAAAACTTAAAAAAGAAAACAACCTTTACTACTGTTATAGACTCACATACAGTTTAGGACCTAGCTATTAGTTGTAATTCCACACGTAACATAGCTAATGTGGTGAGAGCCAAGTCTTATCCTTGCTTGATTAGGAGAGCACCCCAGGACTATGAGAAATTATCCACTGGAGCAGCTCCTAAAAGCTCTGCTTTCTGTTAAAATAATACTTCTGAGTGGGTTTATTGTTTGGGCTCCCTGGATTCCTGTGAGGCAGATCAGTAACGAGAAGTTAGAGAACTCTGTCAGAAGCATGCTCTGAGTTAGTGGGTATGGAGCTTGGATTGATCAAGGGCACAGACCACTAGATCACACTGCCTCTAGCCCATGTGAGGTGGTGACCATAAGTGGCTATTTTCCAAATGAGTGATGTTTGCCAAATTTTGGCCCCAGCTCTCAACCCTATAGAACTGTGCAGGTAGATAGAGGTAAGAGGGCCCTTTCTAGTGTTGACATGAATTTTTTATTTTCAATAATATGTCAGACCTGCATCTGCCTGTTGAGAAATACTGTTTTCTAAAGTAGTGTCTGTGCTTGGCATGACCCCAGGAGGGCCCTGGGCTTGCTCCTGTGTTCATTTTCACAAGAAGCTGTTTAAGAAAGATTGTAAAATATGTTGAAAGCTAGCATTGTTTGAGTACTGCAAGTCCGTATTTCCCAGCTCAATTCTAAGTGTGCTCTCACACAACTTACAGAGTTAATTGATGCCCGGCTCTTCAGTAGTGTTCCTCTCTCTGACAAACGTGTAAAATTTCTTACTTCCCAGGTGGTGTTCTCTTCATGCTTCTAAATGCACATTGGACAACCTGCATCACAATTGTCGGGGACAGTTCAGAGGGGGGGCGCCGAATTTTTTAAGATGCAGACTTTTGGGCCCCACACAAAACTTCCTGAATCGGAATCCACGAGGGAGGGACC
>NW_023270426.1:48940748-49050748 GCF_011800145.1 Mirounga leonina | reverse complement strand
AGTGTTCATGAATCTGAAATAATGTATTAAATTTCATATGGCCTTTTAAAATTAAGGGAGGGGGGAGTTGAACAAAATGTACAGTGGACATTATGAGTTTAAAAGGCTTGAGAAATTGCTCCATTAAGATTAGTAAATATTTGCTGAACTCCTGCTCCATTCCAGGCACAGTGCCAGGCACTAGGGGCACCAGGATAAATGAGATAGTCCCTGCCCTTTGAAAACAACCAATGTGGAGTGTAGACAGACCAAAATGTAAAAAGGCATTTCAAAGTACTGTAATAAGGGCAGTGACAGAGATATGCCCAGTATGCCCTGGGGCCCAACACAGCCTGGGGTGAGTCCTGGAAAGGTTTCATATGGGAAATGATAACTGAACTGACTTTGAAAGAAGTGCTTCAGGCCTTTTTGCTAAACCCAAAGCTCTATAAGGAGCTTTCCAGTTTCAGTATAGTCTGAACCTGTGCTGTTAAGCTTGATATTTTTTGGCTTTTTTTCCCCCCAAAAGAGAACAGCCCAACGAGGGCTTTGGAAAGCAGAAGAGGGGAGTCAAACTCTCTTAGCTAATTCCTTTCCAGTTATTTTATACAGCTGTAAGGTTTTGCTTACATTAGGATCTTCAGGCTCAATTCTTTTTTTTTTATTTAATTTTATTATGTTCTGTTAGTCACCATTCAGTACATCATTAGTTTTTGATATTATAGTCTTCCATGATTCATTGCGTATAACACCCAGTGCTCCATGCAATACGTGCCCTCCTTAATACCCATCACCGTGCTAACTCATCCTCCCCCCTCCCCTCTAAAACCCTCAGTTTGTTTCTCAGAGTCCATAGTCTCTCATGGTTCATCTCCCCCTCCGATTTCCCCCCCTTCATTTTTCCTTTCCTTCTCCTAATGTCCTCCATGCTATTCCTATGTTCCACAAATTAGTGAAACCATATAATTGACTTTTTCTGCTTGACTTATTTCCTTAGCATAATCTCCTCCAGTCACATCCATGTTGATGTAAAAGTTAGGTATTCATCCTTTCTGATGGCTGGATAATATTCCATTGTATATATGGACCACATCTTCTTTATCCATTCATCTGTTGAAGGACATCTTGGCTCCTTCCACAGTTTGGCTGTTGTGGACATTGCTGCTATGAACATTGGGGTGTATATGGCCCTTCTTTTCACTACATCCGTGTCTTTGGGGTAAATACCGAGTAGTGCAATTGCTGGGTCATAGGGTAGCTCTATTTTTAATTTTTTGAGGAACCTCCACATTCTAAATGTCCTGAAGTATATTCCACTGATGGAAAGGCTGCCTTAAGTGATTGATTAGTATCATTTATGGTTCTCAGGCCTTGGCCTTACTCCCTGAACTAGACTATCTCTGTCACCAAGATACTCAGTAAACTCCTCAGAGTTCTTAGTTATAATAGGTAATAATGGAGGGAAGAAGTGAAACCCCAATGCAACTCTAAACTCTGAACTATATTCAAGGTCTTGTCTGCACTTGGTGTGCTCTCCATGAGTACCTTAAATTAATGGAGTTTCCAGTTGAAATTGGACTTTCTTTTTATTTATTTATTTATAAAGATTTATTTATTTATTTTAGAGAGAGAGTGTACGCAAGCCGTGGGAGGGGCAGAGGGAGAGGGAGAAGCAGACTCCCTGCTGAGCATGGAGCCCCACACAGCCCGATCCCACAACCCTGAGATCATGACCTCAGCCTAAATCAAGAGTCCAATGCTTAACCAACTGAGCCATCCAGGTGCCCCTGGACTTCCTTTTAGAAACAAAACAAAAACTTTAAGAAAATGCCACTATGGAGCTACTATGTATAGATATTCAACAGATACCAATATTTTCTCTGTTTTTGGAAGACTGGAAATGTGTAATGTCATTGAGATTGTCAAAAGAAAGGAGACCTTATCTGTTCCAAAGGAGAATCTACAACAGAGCTCTGAAGGGATAGATTGTGAGCTCCAGAAGAAGAAACTGGCCTCTATGTCTCCATGACAAGTCACAACAAACAAAACACATTTCTTTCTGGAGAGAAATATGATAGGTCTAATAAACCTGGAAGTAGGGGGGCTCCTGGGTGGCTCAGTCGGTTAAGCGGCTGCCTTCGGCTCAGGTGATGATCCTGGGGTCCTGGGATTGAGCCCTGCTTTGGGCTCCCTGCTCAGCAGAGAGCCTGCTTCTCCCTCTCCCTCTGGCTGCCACTCTGCCTACTTGTGCTATCTCTCTATCTCTGTCAAATAAATAAATAAACTCTTAAAAAAAAAATACCTGGAAGTGGGGAAGGATTGCCTCCTTTGGGCATGAGAGAAAACAATGGGTGTGATGCCGGGAGCATTTGGTGGATTGGTAACTAGTCGAATGCCTATCCTGAAGGGGTGCTGATTTGGATTCATGACATTTGGAAGGCGTTGGTAGTATTAAGTAAGTCCTAGGGAGCTGCTTTGCATCTTTTTGGAACAAGACAGAGAGGAAAAAGTATAAGAGAGAAAGAGAAAATAAAGAGGGAGAAAGGGGAGTGAGGGCTATTTAGCCATGGGGACTCTGACCATAACCCAGTCCTGTTAGTATTTATATTAATTTGGAAGGTGGTAGAGAGCATGATTAACCAAACCGCAGATGACGCCAATCAGAAAGAGAACTGGGATGCCACAGGTCCTTGCCAAGAATAAGATAATGGGCTAAACATAACAAGATGAAGCTGGGATGAATGCAAGTTTCTACCCATGGGTCCAAAAAAATCAATGTGCTAGTTAAGATGAGAGAGGCATGAATTAGCTGCAGCACTTACAAAACAGATAAAAATCCCAAAAGACAAAGGGTTTGAATTGCCTGTAAACTCATTGACAATGGGGTCAAATAATCTAATGGGATCTTAGGCTAGAAGGAGGGAGTGATGGTTCTCCATTACTCTGAAATGATACTCAGACCATATCTGGAAAATCCTGCCCAGTTCTTTTCTTGGGGTTTTAAGAGGGATGTAGACAAACTGGAATGTGTCCAGAGGAAAGACCAGGATAGTGAAAACCATAGTATTTCCCTAGGAAAGAGAAGATGGGAAGGACCTAGGTGCTGACTTCAAATGCCTGAAAGAGAATTAGTTTGGAAGAGAGACAAATCTGGGACCAGTATAAGGAAGAACTTTCTAACAAAACTGTTGAAAGTTAAAATGGGCTACTTGGGGAGTGAGTGATGTTTTCGTCGACTGAAAGTGTTTTAACACAGGCTAAGGGCTACCACAGTAGAATGAGGTAGACGGGACTCTGTGTGTATGTGTATGCACACAGAGGTTTTCTGTTGTGCGTTCTTGGAGCAAGTACTATGTGCCAGGCACTGGGGATGCCAAGACGTAGTACCTTCCATAAGTGAGACAGATCAAAACCACAGCCCAACAAAACACATGCAGTTCTAGACATGTGAAAAATAAGTACGGGGCACCTGGATGGCTCAGTTGGTTGGGCGTCTGCCTTCCACTCAGGTCGTGATCCTGGGGTCCTGGGATCGAGCCCTGCATCGGGCTCCCTGCTCAGCAGGGAGTCTGCTTCTTCCTCTTCCTCTGCCCCGTCCCTGCTTGTGCTCTCTCTCAAATAAATAAATAAAATCTTAAAAGAAAAAAAGAGAAAAGTACAGTAGAAGAGAGAAAGGAAGTTACTAACTCAAAAATGAATTCTGAGCCAGGCAAGGCAGAGGGAAGAGTAGGGCTGTGGCATCCAGCTGGGGAAGTTCTTGGGTGTGTGGGGGTGCTGAATAGTCTTCTGAGAGATGAGACTGCAGAGGTATAGGCTGGGGCTGGATTGTGAAGGACCTTAGATGTTATGATAAGGAGTTTGCTTTTTCTTTAGGGGGAGGAAGGGAGGAAACTGGCAGAGACCACTTAAATACTTTCAGACAATGATTCAGTTGACAGAGAAGATGGACTGGACTCAGGGGAAAGTGATGACAAAGAGGCTTATTGGTCACCATCTCTGAGAGCCTTGAATTCATGGATTGATATTCAGTGTGAATGTTCTTTGGATGAAAAATGCTCTTAAGGGGGTTAGTAACAAGACATCTCTATGGTTATGCAAAAAGGAGTTGTTTGTCTCCATCCATAAAAACGGGCGGAAGAAGTCTGCGGAGATCTGGCTGCATGATCCCAGGTCAAGAAGACCTGGTTTGGCACTGACTAGGAATTTTTTCAAGAAGAGCAGCAATACAGAGCTGCTAAACATAGTCTATCAGCATTGGATGAAGAAGTCTGCTTAAACTGAATGTTAATTCTAACAGAGAATTAGAAATTGCGAGAAGATTTTTCAGCCTCTGAAGCTCTCCAAGACACTAATCCCTGAGAAAAAGAGGAGCTGCCACTGACGTCAGGAGCTGGCCAGGCACTCACAGCTGGGCTTCGGTATTCTTCTGTTGAACATAAGCAATTTCACAGAGTACCAGCACCACAGAAGGCACTCTGTGACCACGATGGATCTAGACAAAACAAGACCTCCTCATAATCATGTCTGAATGAAAACAAAAGCAAGAACATTGTTCAAACCACAAAAATAACCAAGCATTCCCCTCTCGGGCTGGTAGGAGCGGCTGCTGCTGCTTTGTCGGTGACAGCTATAGCCTAGCTTCGTTCTCCTCATCTTGTAGACAAGATGTATTAAGATACCCCGTCAGAGTGTTACCCTACTTCCTGATAGCATGCAATGCAAATCCAGGCCTCATTTCCTTGAACTCTTCTCCAGATCACTTAACACAAGTCCAAAGCCCATAACAAATGTTTTCTAACTCCTCTTACTGAGATAGATGCCTCATGGTTCAGCATGGTGCATGTTCTCTTTCATTGCAGTGTATGAACAAACCCATTTGTTCCTTATGATCTTTGATGAGAGGGCATTGATACACCATTACTTTATATTTTATTCCTAGCATCACAGGTTCAACTGTGTCCCTGAGGTTTTCAGATAGAATATTATACACCACTAGGAATTCAAACAGTCCATGTACTGTTTGAAATACAAGACTTGGGTTGTCCACTTTGTCCACCTAAAACATTCCAAGAACCAGCTCAAAATCAGCGGCGTCTATGAAGATTCCTGGGTCTCTCCTGTGAAATGACCCATCCTCTGAGACCCTGGCTGTACATGGTACTGACCTCTTTTGGCAAGTTATACAAAATTATGCAAATTACATATATTTAAACAAACTGAATAGTGTTGTAAATATTTTTAAGCACCCCCTGCAGAGTATAAACTCATTGAGAGCAAGGACCCTGTCTCATTGATCTTTGTGTCCTCAGTGTCGAACATAGTAGCATAGAGTGTTCAATGAAAGAAAGTTCATTAAATGAATAAATGAGAAAATGAATGAATGAAATGTTAGACTTGTAAGGGACTCAAACAGTTACCTAGCCAAGGGTCTCAAACTCAAATGCCTAGTGGGGCGCAGCAGGTTATGGACAGAGAGGGCCCTGTGGCCACCTGGACAATACCTGTCCCATCAGTCCCAGTGAGTTGTTACCAGGAAGAAATGTGGGTTTACTGTTGCTGGAATCTTCTGAATTTTAATGAAAATAGAGCTATATCTCTATTTTTAAATGTTTTAAAACACCATGTGGGCCTAATATAGCTGTGGATCAGGTTTAGTTTCTGGGCTGCCAATATGTGACTTCTGATCTTGGCCAACCCCTCATTTTATACATGAGGACACTGTGGCCCAGAGAGATTAGGGACATGAGGGCCCCCAGCTATCCGTGGCAGAACAAACTCAAACCAGGTCTTAAGAATCACAATTCAAATTAGTATCTACTGGTCATGTACTGGGAGTAGGGCATTCAGACCTTACACTCCTATTCAAGCTAAAGTGCAGGTGTTCAGGGTGAGGGAAAACATGAGTAAAAATCTTAGAAATGGGATCTGAACTTTGCTATTGGTTCCATATGCCGGGTAATATTTCTAAGCAGTATTTCTAATATTTGCTTCTCTTGGGGCGCCTGGGTGGCTCAGTTGGTTAAGCGACTGCCTTCGGCTCAGGTCATGATCCTGGAGTCCCAGGATCGAGTCCCGCACCAGGCTCCCTGCTCAGCGAGGAGCCTGCTTCTCCCTCTGACCCTCCCCCCTCTCATGTACTCTCTCTCATTCTCGCTCTCTCAAATAAATAAATAAATCTTTAAAAAAATATATTTGCTTCTCTTTCTCAATGCTGTGTCTATTTCCTTCTCACTAGTACATTTAATTACGTATATTTTAAATGTAGTACATGTAACTGTATAAAATGTCAAACTGCACTGTTAGCCTTATAATGACAACTACCTGTCCCCAGCCCCGTACCTCACCTCCTGGGTCCTGATCCCCAAAGGCAACTACCCGTAACTCTTTTAGCTGTTCATATAACTTGCTGAAAAGTCTTTTCATTAAGTTTTTAATTTTAATTCCAGTATAGTTAACAGAGTGCTTTATTAGTTTCAGGTGTGCAATATAGTGATTCAACAATTCTATACAATTCTATCCATTACTCAATGCTCATCATAAGTGTACTCCTTAATCCCCATTACCTGTTTCACCCACCTTCCCTCTGGTAACCATTAGTTTGTTCTCAGTAGTTAAGAGTCTATTTCTTGGGGTGCCTGGGTGGTGCAGTGGACTAAGCTTCCAACTCTTGATTTCAGCTCAGGCCATGATCTCAGGGTAGTGAGATTGAGCCCCTTGTCTGGGTCCTCACTTAGCACAGAGTCTATTTAAGTTTCTCTCTCCCTCTCCCTTTGCCCCTCTTCCTTGAGCTCTCTCTCTCTCTCTCTCAAATAAATAAATAAATCTTTAAAAAAAATAAAGGGTCTTGGGCGCCTGGGTGGCTCAGATGGTTAAACGTCTGCTTTCGGCTCAGGTCATGATCCCAGAGTCCTGGGATCGAGTCCCGCATCAGGCTCCCTGCTCAGCAGGGAGCCTGCTTCTCCCTCTGCCTCTGCCTCTCTCTCTCTCCCTGTCTCTCATGAATAAATAAATAAAATCTTTAAAAAAAAATAAAGGGTCTTTTTCTTGGTTTGTCTTTCTCTGACTGAATTATTTTGCTTAGCATTATGCTCTCTAGTTCCATCCATGTTGTTGCAAATGACAGGATTTCATTCTTTTTTATGGCTGAATAATATGACATTATATATCGATCATTTGATCGATATACCACATCTTCTTTATCCATTCATCAGTTGTTGAACATATGGGCTGCTTCCATAATTTGGCTATTGTAAATAACACTGCAGTAATCACAGGGGGTGCATGTACCCCTTTGAATTACTGTTTTTGTATTTTGGGGGCAAATACCCAGTAGTGTGATTACTAAATCATATGGTAGATCTATTTTCAACTTTTTCAGGAAACTCCATACTGGAGTAGTCAGCTGGAGCCACTGGAGTGGCCGCTTCAGTTTGCATTCCCACCAACAGTGCATGAGGGTTCCTGTTTCTCCACATCCTCACCAACACTTGTTATTTCTTGTGTTTTTTAACTGTTCTCACAGGTGTGCAGTGATACCTCATTGTGGTTTTTATTTGCATTCCCCTGGTGATGGCTGATGTTGAGCATCTTTTCATGTGTCTGTTGGCCATCTGATGTCTCTGAAAATTTTTTTTTAATTCATGATTCTCCATTTTCAATCTGGAAATGTATGCCCTTCTGCTCTAGAAAATTTTCTTGTATCATTTATTTGATAATTTTCTTCTTTCCGTTTTCTCTGTTATCTACTTCTAGAATTCTTCTTAGTTGGTTGATGTAATATTTTCCTTGTCTTCAATCTCTGTTTTTATCTGTTTTCTTAGAGATTTCCCCAACTTTATCTTACAGCCCTTGTAGTTTCTCTTTTACTTCTGCTTGTATTATTTTAAATTGCCAGCACTTGGGGCACCTGGGTGGCTCAGTTGGTTAAGGGTCTGCATTCGGCTCAGGTCATGATCCCAGGGTCCTGGGATCGAGTCCCACATCGGGCTCCCTGCTCAGTGGGGAGCCTGCTTCTCCCGCTTCGCCTGCTTGTACTCTGTCTCTCTCTGTCAAATAAATACATAGAGTCCTTAAAAAAAAAAAAATTCCTAGCACTTTTTCTCGTTCTCTGAATGCTCTCTCTTTAATGTTCTCCTATTCTTTCATGGTTTCAGCATTGTCTTGTATCTCTTAATAATTAGAGTTTATTTGTTTGTTTGTTTGCTTGTTTGAAGTTGCTTATGCTCTGGTCTGTTTTCTCTGAGTTCCTTTTTTTTTTTTTTTTTTAAGATTTTATTTATTTATTTGACAGAGAGAGACACAGTGAGAGAGGGAACACAAGCAGGGGGAGTGGGAGAGGGAGAAGCAGGCTTCCCGCCGAGCAGGGAGCCCGATGCGGGACTCGATCCCAGGACCCTGGGATCATGACCTGAGCCGAAGGCAGACGCTTAACGACTGAGCCACCCAGGCGCCCCTCTCTGAGTTCCTTTTTACTCAGTGTGCTTGTTTCAAGTTCTGCTTGTTCCATTAGCACATGTCCTCAAATGTCTAATGGACTTTGGTTGTCTGGTCACATTTGAAAGTGAGGCACTATAACAAACAAATACATGAATGAATGAATGAGCACAGCACTAAAATTGTGATGAATAAGTGCTATGTATATGGTAGGGCTTTTTGACTGGTAGGCTTTACTGTACAACAACCAGGTGGAGGCCCACCTCTTGTTCTTAGGAGATCTCCATTGGTCAATGTCTGCAGACAATTTTATGAGAGAAGAATCCTCCAGATTCTCTCCTAGAAAGTTAAAATGCCTGGGTCCCAGTGTTCTGAGAGCCAAACAGAAGACTAGGAGAAGAGGGTGTGGAGAACTTACCATTCAGTAGGCAGACTTCCACTTCATTCCCTGGTTTCTCACATTCTGCCTCATCCCTATCCCAGTGTCTCCAGATTCTTTGTTTCAACATTTCTAACGAAAAATCGCTAATCTCCTTCTAGGGATGTGGGGGTTGGAAGGATTCGTTTATCTTTAAAAGACTTGCCCCCACCTCCTGTTTGCAGTCCTCCCCACACTGCCACCTTTAGAGGTGTGCTGGTACTTCAAGTGCTTGTGCCTCTCCTGGCTTCTGGGGTGAGGGCTGCTTGCTTCTTGTTGGTTCCACTGCGGGCTCCAGTCTCAGTTTTGAGGGTCTACAAAGGCAGTCATTTCTTGTACTTCTGCATTCTAGCTTCCAAAATTTTGTTTGCCTTTCTTCCCTGCCTATCACCTCCTGTCTGGCTCTCTGCTTTTTTGGATAGTACCTTCTTTATTCCTTTACCATCATTTTAGAGGGTCTTCAGTGGAGAGCAGAGACCAATGTATATGCTTGAGCCACCATGTGTAACTGGAAGTTTCCCTAGGAAATTTCTTTTTAAATTTTATTCATCCATTTCAGACAGAGAGAGAGAGCGCGCGCGCGTGTGTGAGGAGAGCATGATTGGGGTGGGAAGGGGCAGAGGGAGAAGCAGACTCCCTTGGGATCATGTCCTGAGCCGAAGGCAGACACTTAACTGACTGAGCCACCCAGGCACCACTGCCTAGGAAATTTTTATTTGATTTATCATACCTGTTAGTCTAAGATGCATTTTGGTTAGGCAGGAACATGATAGTAGTCAACCTGGCCCATTTCCTTTTCTTAACAAGCAGTCTTACTGATGTGTCTACAGACCCAAAAGTATTCTTTGGCTCCTCTTGTTTAACGTCATTCATATGGAGATCTACCTGTGATGGGAGTACTTCCATTCTGAACAAGTGATTTTTTTTTTTAAGATTTTATTTATTTGAGAGAGAGAGCAGGAGCGGGGCGGGAGGGATTAAGGGAGAGGGAGAAGCAGACTCCCCACTGAGCAGGGAGCCCGATGCAGGGCTTGATCCCAGGACCCTGGGATCATGACCTGAGCCAAAGGCAGACGCTTAACCAACTGAGCCACCAGGTGCCCTGAACAAGTGATGTTCTAATACTTATTATATTTCCCGGTTTTATGAAAAGGCCTATGTATCACCAGTTTGAATATTTTAAACCTGTCTAATACCTTTTTAGTTCTGTGCTTATTCATAGCTGAATTGCAACTTACTGATTTGTGCACTTATATTTACATGAGCATAATGTTGCTTTGTGTAGAGTTAGAAGGGAGTCCTGTAACAACTTTATGAAGCCAATATCTATTATTACTAACAATAATGGGAGTGTGGAATATGCCACCAGATTTGGCTTGAGATAAAGAATTCCTATTACTGACAATTATGGCAGTGGCAGTGGGGATGGTGGTACACTGGTGGAGATGTGGGAGCAGTGACAGTGATCAAGTTGACAGTACTAAGACAGCAGTAATTGAGAAGTTTAAAAAAAAAACTCCCTTTATTTATTTACTATTCTTTGGCTCCTTATTATATGATCTACAACATCTGGGATAACCGCCATGTATAAAGGTATGTCCACAATTCTGAGCACCCACTTGTGGCCCTATCCATACCTCTAAGGGTTCTTACAGAGTCAGGGGAGTAAGAAGATCAGATCACCCACATGGTGTGACTGAGAGGGGCCACAGCTATTTTTCATGGTGGTCCCTCCACTCTACAGAAGGACCAGGTTTGACTCATGTGACTGAAAGTGGCAATTACACAACTACAACCATGTCTACCTGTCAATTAATTAATGTCTCTGATCTAAGGCACAGTACTGGGAATTCTGAGGGACACAAAAGGAGAGATAGTCCTTTATTCTCCAGGAATTTACTAGCTGTACTAAGCAGTATAGGGTGAGCTTCCAATGGGCATAATAGGTTCAAAAGAGGAACAATTCAGAATGAGGAGGATTGACTGGACTGGGGACAATCTTGTTGCCATTTGGCTGTATCTCAGTCCTAAGATACATTCCATGGCATAGTTATTTGCCGACTAATGCCGACTTCATGGTTGTCTTTTCCATTGAGAGAATGGAGCCAGGTCTATTCATCTTTGTCTCCCAAGCCGTTTGCACAGTGCTTGGCACATTCAGTAAATGTTTATTGAATGAAAGAATGAATGGATGAGTGAATTCATGGAGAGCTGGGAATTAGGCTGGATCTTAGATAATATGTAGGATATAGTCAGACGAAGTCAGAAGCTGGTACTAGAAAGTATGGTTGGAGTATACGATGAGTGTTCTGAAACAAATCTCACTGGAATACAGGACTCAGTGGATGCACGGGAAATAAGTTTGGATATAGAGGCTGGAGCCAGATTGTGGAAAGACTTAAAAACCAGTTTACAGAGTTTGGACTTTATCCTTTAGGAAAAGGTGAGCTGTTGGCATATTAAGTGTAGAAGAAGGATTTGATGAGAATAGGGCATTAGGAAGATTAACTTGTTAGGTTCAAGCAGAATAAACTAGTTGGGGAAGAGACTAGAGCCAGAGTGGATACTTAGGAGGCTACTGCAGTGGTCCAAATAACATTTGTTGATGGCCTGGATAGAGTAGTTGGTGGTAGTAGGAAAGGAGAGGAGGAAATAGATGCAAAAAAGGAAAGAATACAAGAATAATCCATTAAAATAGAAATTCTAAAAAACATCCAGCTGGTAAATTGGGTTAGGAGTTTTTGTTATCTCACACCTTCCAGCTTTTATAGTATGAATACTTTTTCTGAGCACACATTTGGCTGAAAATTAGAGATTGTGATGGGGAGCTGGTAAGTGTATGCTCTGACCAGCATGTTCAGGGTAAGGGACCAAGAGCCAGGTTCCCATGGTGAGATTGCAGTAGCTCTATTTCCTTCAGCCTCTTCTCTGCCTGAGAGCAAGCCTACAAACTAGAGGGAACTAAGAGCTATACTTGGTCACGGGGGTAGGGATTAGACATGAGAGGGCCACCATTTCCTGCAATCTCATAAACCACCAGAATCCTCTTCTTTATGGATTTAATCAGATACAATATTTGGAAAACAATTATATTTCAAGCCCTAAATCTTACAAATTGGTCCTGAACTACGTAGAACGATGGCAAGAAGCATTTAATGGGTGAGGTGGGGGAAAGTGGAAGGAAACAGAAAAAACAGTGATGTTGATCTGAAGGAACTTGAGTGGTCATTTTTTTTTCCAATCTTGATTATCATAAACATTTTTACTGTGGAGGTTTAGGTCATATGGACAGCAAAATGATTAACATTCCAGACTATGATTAACATTCCAGACATAACTGTTCTGAAAAAGCTTTTGCAGCAGGGATGCTATCATATTCAACAGAACACTCACAAAGACATATTCACATTTTAAAAAGACAAAGTGAAGTGTAACATTGAAATCTTAATACCTTCACAAAAATCTTTGATTTTCTTTCTAAAAATGAACCAACAAGGAGCACCTGGTTGGCTCAGTTGGTAGAGCATGTGACTCTTCATCTTAGGGTCATGAGGTCAAGCCTCACGCTGGATATAGAATTTACTTAAAAATTATGAACCAACAAAAAAGTACAAAAATTAATACTGTGTCTTGGACCTATGCTTGAAGCAGATCCTGAATTTTCAGTGTGACATTTTTTGTGTTCCTTATTCACCACAATGATTAGTGATCACCTTAAATTTCAGCACTTAAGTGGTGCTTCATGATCTCTGGAACAGGTTAAATAAATAATATCTATAATCCCCAAATTTAACACAATGTATTGTTAAATGAAGAAGAGAATGAACTATTATCCTTTGTATTTGAAGATGTTCTCTACTCATGGTGATCACTGATCACGTGTGCAAGCTGAACGGCGATGTGAATGACCTGCTCCTTTCCACTGTGTAATCCATGGAGGTCTGTGCTAATTTTCAACACCGTCCCCAAAGTCCTTCTTTACACCTTAGCTGAGTAATAATGTCACAGCATTACTGCTGTTACTACTACTACAGATGATGATAATGATGATGTCATCAACAATAATACAATAGTAGGACACTTGTAACCAATATTCTTGTTCTTTTTATCTTGATCTTATATCAAAACCCTGTGAGGTGGGATATTATTACCACTATTTTCTGATCACTGGACATAAAGGTCATATGTTTCCAAGAATATTAAAATTGAAAAGAGCCTATTTAATTCCTTTTAAATATTAGTAAAATGTTTTTTGCATTATTCAAATTCTATCTTAAGTAGCTAATTGGATTTCTTCTATTTGTTTCTAACCCCAAATGATACCTTTCCATCCATGAAAAACCAAACCAAAGACACAGCTCCCATTTTCCTGTTCATTTTTTCATACGAATTTTTAACGGCAATTTTATTCCAAACTCTGCACAAACATAAATACTGCATTAAAGGAAGATGAATTTATTTTGACCTTTACTGAAAATGCACTGTGAAACAAAGCACTTAAGCATTTATAGCCTGTTAGACACTCACATTACCCACTTCCATGTAGATAAGAAAGTCCTTCCTTGTAAAAGTAATGTTCTCAAGTAGAGCACTTTTACAGAGCACTTAACTGCAAAGCCAGATATCATGTTCTTCACTATGAGTCTGTTTTGGTCGGTTTTATGCATCCAAATCTATAGAAATTAAGGGAGTATCAAAAATGTTACATTCAAGATATATAGAGGATGACATTTTTTGATGGGTTTTGATGAAAATATAGGATATTTAAAATGCTTAGGGAATGGGGCGCCTGGGTGGCTCAGTCATTAAGCGTCTGCCTTCCGCTCAGGTCATGATCCCAGCATCCTGGGATCGAGCCCCATATCCGGCTCCCCGCTCAGTGGGGGGCCTGCTTCTCCCTCTCCCACTCCCCCTGCTTGTGTTCCCTCTCTCGCTGTCTCTTTGTCAAATAAAATCTTAAAAAAAAAAAAAATGCTTAGGGAAAACCATTATGTGTTACAAGGGAGATGGAGTGTTTTGGTGGTGTTTTCTCTCTTCAAAAAGTGTCTCCCACCGAGCCTCTAAAGAAATAGGTGGCATTGTTTTAGTAAATTTTTAGTTAAAAGTGGCTTTCGATTTACTTAAAATAACTAACACACCCTGTCCCATCAAAATAAAATACCCTCTCTTTGCATGAACTGAAATGAGTATTTTTGTGCATTTTATTTTTTGCCATGATCTTTTTCCTTTAGTCATAAGCGTCTAGCTGCAGAGCCATTTCCTCCATCCAGATTCTTGTGTCAGAGAGTTGAGATGTTAAACCACAGCAACCATGAAACTTTAAAATCCCTGATGCATGATGAATGGGTGCTGGGCAAAGCAGCTTAAAATCTATGCTTTTGCTTCTCTTTAAACACTTTAAATTGACAGCGCCATAGATCAAACATTTTTACTGAGAGGAGAAGCTTTGGCAATTTAACTTAAGTGCACAGTTACCATCACCTCAAGACCTCACCCCTCCACAATTACCCCTTCCACCTGGGTATATTTCTCATTGGGTATATTTCTCATTGAGAGAAAGTGTGTGTGTGTGTGTGTGTGTGTATGCGCGCAAGCGCGCGCAGTTATATAACAGGGTAGCTGCTTGTAACCGGGCTGGTATGACACCCGGAGCAACTTCCCCCACCGACCCCCAACCCACACATTCCACCCATCCCACACCCTCGGGTGAGCCAGGGGCTTCCACCCGCAGCCCCGCGGAGCATGCGCTATGCTCGCGCCTCCGCCCACCGCTACTGCAGCCTGTCCCCCCCCACCCCTTTCTCCTCTTCCTCCTCCTCCTCTTTTTCCTCCCCACCCCCTCCTGGAGCAGTGAAGTTGGCGCGCTGCCCATTCAGGCGTTCAGCGTCAGCTCCTCAGGGATCAGCAGGCAAAGTCACAGTCTGCACAAACAGAGCTTTCAAATTCATAAAATTCATAGGATTTTTCACAAATGAATGAACACAATTTTCTACCAATTTCCTCATTATGCAAATATGCAAAATATCAAATTTAGGCCAATTAGGGTCCTCCACAGTCCCAAATTCACCCGTTTAAGCCATAATTGCAGAAACTATCAAATAATTACGGTCGCTAATTGGAAATATTTGTGACAGATACAACAAATTCTTGCACAAATTACATTTCATTCGAGGAACCACTGCGCGCCACTGAAATTTTATCGAAGTCTAATTTAACTTACATAATGAGTTGAATTGAGTACTTGTTATCAAATTTGAGCAATTCATAGCCCCGTAATGTGGAATGATCAAATAAATTAAAAGGGAATTTATTCAATATTTTGTTGTGATCCTTTTCTCGGAACCACTGCTATTTTGTAGGGAAGTTCCTCCTCCCGCGGCCCGGGGTGGGTGTCTGGTGTCACGCAAGCCCCGGCTGTGCCTGCCGCTCGGCGGCGGCGGCGCGAGGAGGCGGCGGGTGACCGGGAGTGGAGAGCCGGGAGCCGGAGCCCCCGCCCGGGTCCGGCTGCAGCCTCAAGCGCTCCAGACAGCCTGGCTGACGCCTATCGGGCGTTCCACTCAGCAAGCGGCCGTCGGAGGCCTGCTTGGCCCTTTGCTTTGTTTTATTTAATTGGGTGGAGGGGTCAGCGAATACTTCCGGGTGAAGCGAGGGGAGTTCTAGAAATGATCCGATTTCTGGCAGTGTACACATGCGCGCACACGCTTGCACACACGCCCACACATTCATGCCACACGCGAGCCGTACACCCATGCACACGCACACTGCACTCAGACACTACACCCAGCAACACGCGCACACTTAACACCATACACGCACACGCCAAATAGACACTTGATCGTACGCACACACACCACCTACAGGCTCACACATTCTTACACGCGCACCACACCTTCACACACGTGCGCGCGCACATGAGTTCGCCGGCGCCAGGCACGGGCCTGAGCGAGCCTCGCACAGCCGGCAGGGGTCAAAAACAACCCTCGGGGCGCGCCTCCTTGGAGTTCCTATTTTCTGGGCCCGCCTGCCAAGGGTTAACTGCTGGGTAGGGGTCCCGCGAGGGTGGCGTGTGCACATGTCTCACGGGCCAGTCACATGCACGCACACTTACACTCCGGGTGGGGGAATGCGCTTCTGCCCTCCCTGGCCTTTGTGTGCATTGTCGGGAGGGGAAAAACGGGGTAATTTAATGTCACTCTAACCAGGAGTCTCCCTGCAGACGAATCCACACAGCCTCTCTGCGCGCGTGCCCGCGTGTGGGCACAAACACGTCGCCGATATCACCCTCTCCGGAAGGTCAGCCTGGCGGACAGGGCATTCGTTTTCTCTTTGCACAGTCGCGCACACACATTCACTAGCACATTTTTTTCCAACTGCCTTGTGGCCTCGTTGGCGGATTATAAATGTCTCCTTCTCCCTGTGATTTGTTTAATCCGTGGAAATGGTGCTGGTCCTATGTAAACAAGCCAAGTGCGGAATGAAGGCAGTCACCCATGCGTGGCCAGCCTGCCTATTTGTCAGAAAACCTTCATAAATACTGAGCCGGGGCTGGGCAAGGATGTGATGTCTCCATTTTTGCCAGGAAAGGGCACGAGGAAGACAAAGCGAGGCCCGGCAGCGTGTAACCTTTAAGGGACAGATAGTCTGGGAGCCCAGAGGCCGGGGAAGCTCCTGGGCTAATTCACCGCGGAAGGATGACTGATGCGAGGCCGGCCACAAACCTGGCGTTTGTGAGACGACAGGAGACAAGGCCCGGGCATTTTTATACCCGGGAGCACACAGATATGCATCACATTTCCCAAGGCTGGGCCTTGAGGCTAGAGTTGCCCCTTTAGGGTGTCAGACACCTGCAGATATCCAGCTGCAACCTTTTAAGTCTTTCTGAATATTTCATTTCCAACTTCATCTGGTTTCATTCAAAACAAATTCTCAGTGTCCCCTGCACGTAGTGACAGGGCAGAACTGCAGACCCATCTCTCCCTTTGTCAGAGCACCCAGTGGTGACCCATCCAAACTTTGCCTACCCTAGATGTGTGGCCCTGGTCACAAACTGTCTTTTATTTATTTATTTATTTTAAGAACAATGCACATGTGGGCGCCTGGGTGGCTCAGTTGGTTAAGCGACTGCCTTCGTTCGGCTCAGGTCATGATCCTGGAGTCCCAGGATCAAGTCCCGCATCGGGCTCCCTGCTCGGCAGGGAGTCTGCTTCTCCCTCTGACCCTCCCCTGTCTCATGCTCTCTCTCTCTATCTCATTCTCTCTCTCTCAAATAAATAAATAAAATCTTAAAAAAAAAAGAAAAAAAAAGAACAATGCATATGTGGCTAATTACACACTCCTAACAAAAGCAGTAATTACTACCTGTAATTATCATGGTCCTTATTTAGAAAAAATGTGAGAAAATGTTGAGTATTAAAACATGAAAGCAGCTATTAATCAAACCTTTACACCTTCTTTAACTCAGGCGTAATGGTGGGTATTATCATAAATCTACTCTGATAGTAACACAAGAATAATGAGTTCAGTAATGATAGCGATGATGATCATAATGATTTTAACCAACAAAGAATGGTGTAGATTTATTGCTAATAATGTGGTACAGGAAACTCTTTCATTAAAATTACCTATGTGTGTTCTTGCTGGGGTAACCTGCATGTGTGAGTGTGTGTGTTTGTGTGTGTGTGTGTGTGTGTGTTGCCACCTTCCCTGTGACTAAAGATCAAAGCTGTTTGCTTACTGGGCGTGACCTCCTCCTCGAAAGCCTTTATCTGAGTCCCTCTCCAGCCTCAGGGTTCTCCCTTTTTCCTTTGAAGAATCTAGAACATCCAGAGACATGTTAACTGGGTGGTACCCATTCCAAAGAAAAAGTCAGGATTGTTCTAGGTGTATGTGGAAGGCCAAGGGCCTGGAAAGAAAGCAGATTTTCTGGGGCAGGCCTCTTCCCCCTTCACCCTGCAACTCCTCACCCCTGCACCCTCTCCAGAGAAGGTCATTTTTGGGGAACAGAGGTTGGCCCTCCAGGTCACAGTCTTAGCATAGGCGCCTGGTTGGTTTAGCACTTTGGTTGACCTAATGAAAAGGGGAGGGAAGTGGGGATTCTACTCCTTGAGACTTTAGCCGCTTTAAAACTTGCCTTCCCTTTCAAAGTGAAGCAAAAACCCTAGGTGTAGCCTGGGGCCAGGACTGTTGGGGCCCAGGTGGTTGTGATGGAAAGAGGGGCTTCGAGACCCTTCCCCTCACAGAAGGGCAAATGACTTAGGGACTAGCCAGATGAAAAATACAATAAAAGAGGGAATGTTCAGGTCACCTGATTGTGTCTTCATTTTTAAAAACGATTTTAACTTGGTATTTGTCCCTTGCAAATGTTCCAGAAATTCTCAACAGACAATCATGTTTTAATGTAAACTATAGTTTTAAACATGTGAGTGAAAAAAAGGAGAGAGAGAGAGATCTCACCTTTTGGACATTTTGCTCCACTTTAATGAGGGGAAAACTTCAGGAGTTCAAACTCCAAAACCTAATTTTTCCCTCAATTTTCAGCCCTAAGCTAATTCTCCAAAATTCTCCAAAGTAAACCATAAACCTTATGCGGGTTTATAAAAAGGAGGCTCTGAAAGCTTGAACTCACCAGAGACCAGTCAGAAAACCAACTAACCTTACTCAAGTTACTGCCCAAGAAAAAAGTAAATACAGCTATGCTCAAAACCTGTAGACGGGGCACCTGGGTGGCTCAGTTGTTAAGCATCTGCCTTCGGCTCAGGTCGTGATCCCAGGGTCCTGGGATCGAGCCCCGCATCGTGCTCCCTGCTCAGTGGGAAGCCTGCTTCTCCCTCTCCCACTCCCCCTGCTTGTGTTCCCTCTCTCACTGTGTCTCTCTCTGTCAAATAAATAAATAAAATCTTAAAAAAAAAAAACCCTGTAGACATACTTAGTGGTTTTTATACTAGTCTGATTATATTTTCCTAATGCCAACCTTTCCAATTAACTGTAAAATTCTGACAGTTATGGAGTATGGAATGCAGTGGTGACATAATTAGGACTTATACATAATAAATAATACATCTGTAGTATTTTAACCTTCACTACCAGTTATGAGATCAGTGTGTGGGCCAATTAACTACAGGAGCTTTTTTTAAACTAAGGAACTATAAACACACTGGTTTTAAATGTCCTAATTAGTAACTTGCTCATTAATTAACTTTCTGATTAATTGTGTAGCAATCTAATTTGTAGATGAGCCACTTAAAGAGTGATACCTTGTAATTCTTTCTTCTGTCTTTAAAATTCCCCCGTAAAATGTGATTTTGTATCCAGCTGGCGTCTCAGTTGTGGAAATTCTTTCTTAAAAGAATCTGCGCCTTTGGACAAAAACTAAATTTCACTTAATCCGTTCCTATCCAAACTGAACAGGTTGGCTGGAGGCAGAGGGTGGGGGTGTGGGCTGGAGCAGAATATACTGCAAATAATAGGAGGAAGTGAATAAAGACCCAAATTACCCTATATACTTGAGCCTGAAAATAGTTCCCCCTTTCTTATAAAGAAGAGAAAAAGCATTTATGCATGACTTTCGTTGCAACCAGTTCTCAAACCCAAAAACCATTTTAGAGGAAAAGAATAATTTTTCAAAGAAAACTTATTATGGCCTCCACACCCCTATCATGGACTAGCCCAGGGGATAATTTAATGCCGTGGACAAAGGGCTAATGGCCGATTTCAGTAAAGGCCGCCTTGCACTGGAACATCCTGGGGCTGTTCTATTAGCATCAGAAAGGGCTTGGGGTCCTGCTTCCACCACAGCTATTGTTGCCTGGGTGTGTCGCCAGTCCCATCCTGCAGAAAGCCTTTAGCCCTGACGGCAGATGATTCTCTAAGTGAATAGAGATGAAGGCAGGGATATTAAGTGACTCTATAAAACATCCCGGACACAATTGTGTGATTGATGGAGGACAAAGTGGGAACAGCAGGACACGGGATCCTGGGAGAAGCAGCCTTGTCAATGAGAGAAACCCATCTCTGGAAACAGCTTCTCCTGGAGGAGTTTGCAGTCTATTTGTATGAGTAATCAGCTGGGCCCCCTCTCTGTCAGCCCTGTTTACTCACTGATTTTCTCAACAAGACAACCATTGACACTGGATGGATGGGGCTAATCTGGCGCAGAACTGGCGGCTTCGCAGAGGCTACAGGTCGAAAATAGAGCGCGGTGCCAGCTTCACCTCGCCTAATCTAGCGGCTAATATTTATTAGAGCCAATTTATACCGCTGCTCTCTCAAAGAGCAAGGAAGGCCTGGGTGCAATTAATAACATGGGCAATAACCACAGACAAACAAATAAATAAGGCTTTGTGAACTGTTTGGTTGGTTTTAAGAGGAGGATGGGAGGGGAAAGTGTTGGGTTTGCCACCTGGAACTGGAAGGAGAGGAAGTAAAGGTAGCGGTGATGCCCCTGAAGAGAGGGGCTTTCTCCTTGGCCCCTCAGCCAATCTCAGCGCAACATCCCGGCTGCAAAATGGCTTCGGAACTTGCACAAATGCATCTAATTCCACTTGCATCCAACAGAATCTGTACAAAGACACCTGCCCGCGCAGGCAGAGGTGCGTGCGCACACTCCTGTTGTAAATATCCAGTTTATGCGCGTCCCCACCCAGGGCGGAGGGAAACAAGATTGCGCGCCTTGCCTTGCGCTCAGCAACCAAGCCCTGCAGTCACCGAGAAGACTGGCTGGTGGCTGTTTGGGAGCTAGGAGCTGGGGAGGTGGCAGAGAGAAGAGAATGCAGATGGGATACTACATGCGGAACTCTGAGGTCTTAGAGGCTTCAGACCCCTCCCTCTAAAATTCGTGTCCAGTACCTAGGAGGCCTGTTGTTAGGCTACCAGTTGCTGAGTGTGCCGTGTTTGGATGTTTAACATGATTTTGTTGGGCCAAACTGGAGAGAAACAGGAAGACAAAGTGTGTGTGTGAGCTCCAGGGCGAGGGTCTGGAGCCCAGGTTGGTATCAAGTCGCGGATAGGCTCACATTGCGAAGGGCTGGTAAAAAGCCGCATTGTTCTTAACTGGGCGCAGTGGCAGCGGGGGCTGCGGCACCAGCGTTGACCTCGCCCCCGCTCAGGCTCGCAGACCGAAGGCTGCGAGGAAGGGAGCCCTTTGCCCTTGTGCCCTGGTCTCCCTACTCGCCCTGCCCGACCCTCTCCGGGCCAGCGGGCTCCCGCGCCTTGCTAATTGCTCGGCTCCCTTCATGCACACACCTCCACTAATTTTACATTTCTCATTCTGCGGGTAGCTGGAAAGCGGCTCAGGGAATACGGTTCCTTCTCTTAGCTACCGCATGAATACAGTGAGTGGTGGCCGTCCAGGCCTCCCTGGTCGGGGGGTTTGGTAAATTAGCAGCTTGGCTGTATAATCAGGCATTCGCCATTGAGGCCACAGTGCTGTATCCGTTAACCAGGTGAGATTTCATCATCTAATGGGTTGGGTGGTGTGACCGAGCTGCTAAGTTAGCAATTAAACTTCACAAATATCATTCGATTGCATTTTTTTTTTTTTTTTTGCAAGCCAGAGACAGGTTACCCTAGGCATTAAACAAAAAACAGAAACTCTTTCCAAAATGTACACACTAAGGGAAATGCTTTCTTTTGTGAAACGTGAAATAACATGGCTTGGTATCTGAACAGTATTTTTAATTCTTTATCCTATTAAACACAGTCCTTGTAGTTACGGTTCTAGGTAGAGGAAGGGAATGTTTCTGACCCGCCAGTTCCTCCAAAGGCAGGGAAGGACTATGTATAAAATACATCATATTAGATAATATCTAATCTAGGACAGAAAAATCTGGGAAATAATAGAGATTTGTCCCTTTGCGCCTATTGTTTAGATTTATTATTGTATTAAGAGTTGGAATCAAAGAGAAAAGGGCAAACAGGTAAAATGTTACTTCAAGCCTGCAACACAGCTGGCAAGAGCCAGCCTCCTGGGCCTGTGGGACCTCAAGCCTTGCACCTCCACTGTGATCTTTAAGATGCAGCCCTATTAGTTGGGGCTGGTTACTGAAACTCGGGTATATTAGTTAGGTTTTCTTCTGGAAACAAGTATGGTCTTCCTTGATAGTGAGAAATCCCTATGTGTTTAGGTATGTGGGATAAATACGTGGTATCTATAAAATAGAGAAAGAGTGGGAGACCTAGTAGATTTTTTCTGAGTGTTAAATGCCTAAATGGAAACATAACAGAAAATATTACTAGCTTTATCTGGGGACACCAGGGATGCAGGTTAAAGTATTTTTCGTCTAATTTGATAGTGAATAAAGCCCTTAAAGTGCTTGATGATTTATTGATCAAATAGAAATCAGGCAGCAGACAGCAGCTCCTTTTAAAACCTCTATTCACACGATTAAAAGCCAAGTGAACTTTTTTTTTCAGTTTTGCTCAGTAAGCTTTATGTTATATAAAGAATAAAAAGAGAACAGTTCTTCCGACCTATAAATCTCTCCTTTGGCTAATATGAATGACTACGGGGCACGTGAACCTCCACTGAACTGTAAACACTGTTTTAATGGACAGTAATGGCCCTATGATTTTTAGCTATTGTTCCAAAATGACTACCATGTTTATTGCCATCATTAAAAATGAATTAAAGAGTTATGAAACTCCTCAATAATGAGAACTTCAGCCGTTTATAAGCGGTGGTTCTCTTCTCAGCGCACTCGAAGGTTCTGCTGCTCGGGGTGGCGCAGGCTGCGGGATACCCACCCCGGGCGACGGTTTTGGGGGGTGCAGGGAGGAGCAGAACATTTCTCTCGGAGAGTCTGGCGAGGGCCTAGAGGACAGGGAAAAAGAGAGGAAGGAGGAGGCAACGGGGAAGTCCAGAAAGCTTTGCCAGCTCGGACGCTCCCCGCGAGGAGGCACGCGTGTGGGTGGAGGCTGGAGTTGGGGGTCGGGGGAGAGCAGGGTGTGTCTCCCCAGCCGCGTGGGGGCTGCGGCCAGGAGCCACTGACGATCGGTGAGAGGCGTCAGGTGGAAAGGATGGGGTGAAGAGAACGGGGTTGGGGCAGCGAGAGGAGTCCACGCGGCGGTAACTGGGCCCCAGAAGGCCCCGGGACAGGAGAGACGCCCGCTCGGCCACCGCTCCTATCGTCCCCCCGCGCCGCAGTGGCGAAGAGGGCGCCCACACCCCCTCCCCCCAGCTCCCCAGCCGCTGGGGGCTTCGCAGGAAAATGGCTCAGCAAAGTTGCCCGCAGCCTGTGCACTGTTCTCCGAGGGGTCCCTGGCTGGAGCCTGCACGTTTCTCTTTGCATTAGCAAAGCCCAAAGTCATCCAGTTTGCGCTAATCACCACAATTAGTCCTGAATTATCACCGGACTCTGACAGACGTTCCTTGTAACTCTCTTTTATTTCCAACAGCCCTAATCAGCCGCTCTCATTACAAACGCTGATTAAACTGCAAATTATCCAGCAGCGGCCCTGTTCCCTTCTACCAGCAGCTCGTTCAATATCAATTAAGGCCGAGCGGCAAAGCCTGCAGCCTCCGAGAGCTTCCAACTGCCTGATAGTGGCACTTATTAGTTTGGAAAACTAGGAAAATACTAATAATCAACAACCAAGGGGAAAGAGGAGGCAACCAAACAAAAGGAAGGCAGGCACGCAGCCGGAAAAAAGGAGCGAGCGCGCCGCCTGCCCACCCCCCACTCCTCTGGCCCCAGGTGCGATCCCAGCCCTGAACCCGGGGCGGGGTGGGGGGGAGCGGTTGGGGACCGGGAGGGGTCCGGTTCCCAGAACCAGTGAAGTTGTGTGGGACGGCCAAATGTATTCGCTAAGGTGTTGCCTTAAGCTCGCCGAAGACATTTATGCAAGGAATGCATCGTATTTGGGCATTTAAAACCAAACTAACTTCCAGAACTGCCTTTACCGAGTCGTTCTGAAATCCGTTTCCAATAAGCTGTTTCGTTTTATGCTTAAAAAACATTGACCTCGTCCCATAAATAAAATGGGAGCTGATGACTGTTGATTTTATTTACCTATTGTGTCAAATTAGATTTCCACGGCAGAGCGCTGCTCACAGAGGCTGCAAAAAAAATGCGGTCCTGCCGCCCCACCTCCATCCCAACGTGGGGCTGAGGTGTGAAAACAAAAGCTGCCTTTCTCTACCCTTCTCCTTCTCCCCCTCCCTTTCCTAGGATGAGTGGCTGCAGGCGGGAGAAACTAGCCCTACCCCTCCAAGGAAACTCGGTTTTGCCAAGGGATTCAATTCAACTGGGATGAAGGAAGCCGCAGAAGAAAGGTCCTGGTGGGTTTTAAGGTGGCTGGGACCCTTCAGTCGCAGCCACTAGCTCTTGTGGTCTCCCTCTATGCCCCAGGCAGGGGCAGCCTCCATGGTGGCTGTTCTTTTCCTTTTGATGGAATTGTCCTCCATATTCAAAAATTTAAAAATGCGAAGGACCATAACTCACTAAAGCTGGAGAAAGGGGTTAACAGTTAATTTCCGTCTAGGATTGGACAAAGGCATGTGTTTCAGGATATACATCATTAATAACATGTATTTGTTTTTACCAAAAACTGTTCATTCACTGATGGGCCTGAATCCCTTTGAAAACTCACATGAGGAGTGAATTATCAGAGGCTGCTTAATACGGCTAAGCCCACCAGCCTTAATCTTTTCAAAAGAAGTCCGAAGTTTAAGTTTTTGCCCCTTTTCTAAACTTCGGAGCAAGCTAGTTATAATTACATTTTCTTAGACTTAAAAAACAGGAAAAGGTTTCCTGCTCCTGAAGAGCTGGTTTGCTTCCTTATTTCTGCAGTGGAAAAACCACACCACTAATTTGTTTTTCCTTTTGCCTTGACTGCCAGGAAGCTCAGGGCTAAATCTCATGCTTAGCGTGATGCCCATCTTTGTGATAGGATTACCTCCTCTCATTCCTTAACTGTATTTTCCTGCTTTTTGTTGGAAATAAGCAGGACTTAAATGTCTTCTGAGAATTTACTACCTTATCTTTATACCATCAACCCTACTTTGAGAAGTACAGCAATTTTGGAATTGAAAATACTTTGGTCTCCTAAAAAAAAAAAAAGGAAGAACCTTTATAGAATATACCACATTTGCCTCATTGTGTTTCTGGCAATTACTTGCCTTCCGACTTACGAGAGAAACTCCTTTGATTTAAAGAATGTTTCTGCTGTTTTTCATTAATGTTAGTGATGCCATTGTTTTCCTCTGTATGTTCACAACCACTACTCCAGGCTGGGCTCTCATCATCTTAGGCTCAAATTTTTGAAGCAGGATCCTAAGTCCCCCAAGGAGTGATGCATCACTAGATCCCAAACAGCTGCCAGTGCATTCGCCTGAAACCACTCTGTTCTCCTACTATGGCTTAAATAGCATTTTCTTCTCTGCATCATTTCACATATTTTGTTTACATCCTTTGAAACTTCAGAATTTCTGTTTTGCTAATTTGCATTTGCTATTATATGCTTTTCTGTGACCTCAAGCTTTTTCTAGTTAAAAATATATTATTAAGGACTTGCTGTGTACAGGGGCTTGCTAAAATGTTTACATGTGTTACCTCATTTGATCCCTAAACAATCTTAATATATAGGTACCATTATTATTACTGCTATTCACCTATAAATATATAAAGAAAGCTCAAAAGGTCCATAATTAGTGACCATGTGAGTCAGAGACCAAGCATGGATTCTGACTTGCCTGAGTGTTTGGCCTCCTCAGTCTCTGAGGTAGGAATCAAGCTTTCTGTTTGGTTTCCTCATCTACCTCACATAATAAGAATTGAGAAGAATCATGTATGGAGTGCCTGATTTTTTAAATCTGTAGGACCTCCCCCCCCAGCCATACACACATGACTTGAAAAGCATGGCTTTGATAATGAGGTTTCCTACTCCAAAATCCAAGTGAATGTAATCCCTGGACTATCCATCTTCTCACTGAAAAGGGGAAACTCTTTCTTTCTTTCTTTCTTTCTTTCTTTCTTTCTTTTCTTTTCTTTTCTTCTCTTTTATTAAATCCACCCTGATCTGAATGCCACCAGCAGCTGTTGACACATACCTAAGAAGGAACTATGTTTCTGGGGAGTCCCTTCTGTGGGACAATACCCCAGTAACCATATGAAAGGCATCTCTCCGGCTGGCATGGGTAAAACTATGTGAAACCCCTTCCCACAGCATTTTGGAATTTGACATTCCGTGTAATAATATGCTTCTCGTCTGAGAACTGCTCAAAAGGCAAGATTAAGGAAGCCTGCTAATTACAGCTTATTTTTAAATAACAGGATTTGTGCATGAGTTTGTCAATTTTCTGTAAAAGCTGAAAATATTTCCTCAGTCAACTTAGCAATATTGGTAGGAGGAGAGTTTTGCCCAGATGTCCTGAAACGCAGATTAAAGTCCTAATCTTGATGAGCAAGGCCTAATTTTGGATATTTTTAAATCTAATTTTATGTCCTGTCATGAAAACCTTGAAAAATTACTTCCCATCATGACATTTTAAAAATTGCCTTTTATCTCTGAAACTGGAGAATAAAGATGCTTTTAGCAGTAAAATATAGTACAGGATAGGGCCTATGTTTAAAAATACTGCTGACAAAGACACATTTGGAATAAAAAGCAGTGTTACTACCACTGGTGGGTTGATCCTCCTTGTCCGAACCTTTGGTGTAGACGTCTAAGAGGCCATTTCTACTTACATGGAACAGTTAGAGGTTATTGTAACCATCTTAGCAATAGCCAGGAGCTCAGCTGGAACTGATATGTGTGATCACTGATTGATTACCTGTCTGCTTGATAGTGTGTAGTTGAGTGAACTCGTTTCCTTTACAGGACAGAAAGATTCACAAAGTAGAAAGTGCAGGTCCTTAAATTACATGAAAATTAATGTTAAGGATATAGTGATGAATCTCTGCATATATATGCACATATTATGGGTATGGGTATACAATGATTTAGGAAAATCACAGCTATGGCAGTCTCTATGTACAACATAGACAAAAGGATGTCGTTATTAGCATTACAAAAGAGAATAATTTCTTACTTACAGAAGACTTAGCCTCAAGCTTCCTCAGTGTCTTATTGCATTTAACATATACTTTGATCTATAATCTTTCCCTTTAAACACAGCTTTCTGGAGACTCATCTGTTGCACAAAACAAGGTGTGCACCAGCATTGTCTCTTTTTTTGGAATTCTCTTTTCTTGAATTCTTATTCAAGAATAAGAATGTCTTCTTCATCTTCTTACCCCAAGAGCTGTGAAGAGTACCTTTAAATAGTAACTGTCTGTAGGTATGCTGAAATCTGCTGCTACTGTGAAGATTGCTCTGGGTCCTACGGTTCTTTCTTTGCTGGGCCCACACATGGAGGACGTACCCGCTAGTTGAGGGCAGTTGTATTTTTGTGTGGTTTGTTTCTACTTGCCAGTATGCCTCTTCAGAGCAAGATAAGGCCTAGGCTCAAAATATTGCCTGCTGGGTTGCCCTGACCGCTTCTCTTTGTTGTCTGAGGTCAATAGGAGGCTCTGCTTCAATTAATCTTTTTAGTGTTTTCCTAGTCAATGTATTGGTCTTCTTCCCACCTCAACTCAATGAACAAAAGCCCAGCTCTCATACCTGCTCTCATAAATCTCTGCCATGGGGGAGGGGATGCAGGCTGAAACATAATGCCCCAGATCTTCCCTTTTGTCAGAATTCACTGCCATTGGTTTGTATACCTAAAGAAAGCTGCTCATTCCACTAGGATCCCTATCAGTGAGTTCTTGTGAGTCTAGGTGCCCCAATCATCAATTTTATAACATTGGGTTACTACCATAAACTGGTATTCTCAAGTGGTGGGTGGGGCTTAGCCTTTTTGAACAATGGATTCCTTTGAGGATCTGATGAAAGTTATACACCTCCTCCTCAGGAAAATGCACATATTCATAGTCATGGAAATTTTTGCATATAATTTTGGAAGGTTCCCAAGTCCCTCTTTCTTAGAAACAGACCTCTTTAGTCCTTGTTTGCTCTGAGTCAGGCCATCAGAGTTGTTCTTTTTTTTTTTTATGAACAATTTTTTTAAAAAGATTTAATTTTTAAGTGATCTCTACACCCAACATGGGGCTCGAACTTACAACGCCAACATCAAGAGTCTACCAACCAAACCAGCCAGGCGCCCCACCATCAGAGTTCTTATTCACCCATCACCAATAACAAAAAAATTTAATTGAAGGAAGATCAAGTCACTTTTTCTCAAATCCCCACAAAAAGCCATTAATACCTATGAAATCGGTTTTTCTCTTACAATCACCAGTGCACACATTTACACAATGTTCCAGCTTCAGGTTGCTTCAGTATACCCATCTTTAGACAGAGGTAACCACATTCCTAATAAATGCACATGGACAGCCCATATGCCGAACTTTTACCAACATTTTAAACATTAGAACAAAAGGAAATCCTTTTTTTCTTTTATTTCTCCTTTCCCATTTCTGGCAGATTGCCCACAAATACTGAAATGACCAAAAAGAGGAGATCCAAAGCCCCATATAATCAAATTAACCTAATTAATTAAGTCAAGCTATCTATTTCAGATGGAGACCCCAAATCATGCACATCTACATATAGAAACATGTATTTAGGATTTCCAAAGGAAATATCCTTTGTGGAAACTAAGGAAAACCCTAGTCCTTCCTTAAAATGCAAGAACAGATGTATTTTCAGATAGTCTGTCATATAGGTAACCAAAGTGGACTTTTAATTATGGGACATTAACTATGAATTAATATCTCATTATAACCAGAGTACAGAGCACATAAACTGCCATTAGACTGAATATGTTTATACTATATGGGATCAGTTTTGATTTTTGCTGCTTACTTCCTTGGGGTTTGGTCCCACCTCCATCCCAAATGTCTTCTCCACAGTAGTACTCAGAGCGGAGAAGCTTCATCCCACCCTGTGGGTAGTGGCAACTTGAATGGCAGTTGCCTCAAACATGGTATCAGAGTGTTCAGTCAGACTGTTTGAGAAGTAATGCTGCCAACTGTATTCCTATCCTAGCCAGGCTCTTCAGTGGCATCCTGAAATGGCAGTAAAGCAACAACCCCATGTGCTGTGTTCAGCTCTCCCAATCCACAACTCAAGCCAGAGCATTTGGCTCAGTGGCTTCGATCAACTTTCTGACGTTGCTTGGGTCTTGGGTTAGCTATCAGCAAAATACTACTTTTATTCCCAAGGACTCTGAGAACCTTGATTAAGCAGTTTAAGAATTAAAAGTATGACAAGACACTACAATAACAGTATATTCTAGAGGAATGTTGGGGAAAACTCAGGAGCAGAGAGCCCCCACTGTGAATAGGAGGCAACTATCAATGAAGGCAAGATAACTGACCAAAGAAGATCAAGATGGCTACTGCCAACATGCACATAGTTTTCTTACACCTCTATTTTTCTTTAAATATATTCATGAAAAATATATTCTTGAATATACTCTGAGTTTGAAAAATTCCCACATATGTGTTCTTATTAACAATAAAGAAGTGAATAATACATTCATAAGAATACTTCATATTTAATGAATAGATATGTTTTATATAAATTCTTATGCCTTTCAATCTCTCCCTCAGTTCTCTCCAACTCCAGCTCCAGCAGCAGCACATGGACAAAGATGATTTAAACTTCTCAAATGTCCTTACGAAGACAGAATTAAATCGGTTTCAAATAGTTGGGAAAAACAAAACAAAACAAGTAAATGTGGCTTCCAGTGAACTGACTTTGGGCAAACTGGTCTTCTTGCCTTAGTAGCAAGTTCTTGCTGTTAACTCAGTTTTGTTTTTTGTTTGTTTTTTGCAATCTGTTAACTCAGTTTTGAATCCAGTCTTGCTAACAGGGTTTTTGTCTTGTTCCTGAGTCCCACAGCTCATGTAATCCTTTTTGTCTAGAGAATGGATGTCCCTGTTGTTCACTGAGTCTAGGCTCTCCCTTCTTGCCAGTGCAGTTCCAGGGAGGAATTCCTGCCCCTATCACTAGAGTCCTGTTGTTCATTCAGGAAATTTTATTGAACACTTACAATGTGCCAGGCACTGTGCTCATACCAGGGATATGGCAATGAATCAGACAAAGCTTAGATTTACTTCCTGATGCTTATATTTGGTAGAAGAGGATAAACAATAAAAGTATAGACCAATAAAAGAGAATTTCAGACATTGATGAAGTCTAAAAAGAAAATTAAATGGATTGATTTAGCAGAGAGAGAGAGAGACAGAAGGAGGCCACTTCAAATAGGGTTATCATGAAGAGCTCTTTGACTAGGTGACATTTAAGCCACAATCCAGCCAACAAGTGGTCAAGCCTGGTAAAGATCGGGGCAGGGGGGTTGGCGGTGGGGGGAGCATTTCCGTCAGCAGAAATTGTTAGCATAAAGGTCTTCATACAGGATTGTTCTTGGTGTGTTCTCAGAACAGAAAGAAAATTGTGACTGGAGTCAGTGAGAAGGCAGGGAATGACAGGAGTTGAGGTCAGAGAGGTAAGCAGAGTCTAGAGCATGTAAGAGCTTGTAGACTGTGGTAAAGGATAGATATTATTTAGATGCAATAGAAAGCCATTGGAGGGTTTTAAAATGGGAGTGGTGAGATCAAATTTGTTTGTAAAAGATCACTTTGACCGTAGGTGGGTGGAGAATGAATTATAGAGGGCCAAGAATGGAAGCAGAGAGACCAGTTAGGAAACCACTGCAGATCCTCCAGAGAGATGATGGTGGCTTGATGTGGAGGTACTTGTGAAGATAGGGATGTAGATGGATTTGGGATATGTTTTGGAGGGAAAGGACAGGATTGCTAATGGAGTCAATGTAGGAGATGAGGGAGAAGAGGAAACAGGTCTTGATCTTGATTCTCTGAGTAGATAGGGTATAGCTTCCTGAAATTTGGAAGGACAGGTTTTGTTGGGGTGGAGGAAGTAAGCATTCTCTTTGAAATACTCTTGAACATCCAAATAGTTCTAATTAACCTCCCCTCCCCATGGTGATCACCCACTTTGTTGCACCTCGCAACAGTATCTGACTTCAACTTTCTAGATCCTTTGCTGTGCCCTTTGTGTATATCTGACACTGCATTCCCTTATTCCTCCAAAACGTTTGCTGTTGCCAGTCTGCCAGGCTTGTTTGTAGCCAGACTGTTGGGCACTGTCTTCTCCATGCCCCAGCCATGCAGGTGTGGTTAGATGTATTTTCCCAGTGCCAGCCCAGTCTCATTTGAGGAGTCTGGGTGCAGGTTCCAGGCTCCTGCCCTTCCCTTTCTTGTGCTGGGCAAATTGCTTTATCTCTCTAGTTGCTGGCCTCCTTGTTTGTAAAATGAGTTAGATCAGTTCTCAAAGTGGGTCCCTGAACCAGCAGCATCAACATCACCTGGGAATTTATGAGAAATGCCAATTCTCAAGCTCCACCCATACCCACTGAATCACAACCTCTGGGGGTGGGGATCAGCAATCTTTTAACAAGCCCTGCACCCAAGTCTCAAAATTCATGCCAAATTTTGAGAGCCATTGAACTAGATATTCTTTAAGCTCCCTTCTGGTGCTTACATTCTATGAATCTATTATCCTTTGATCTGATCTATGTGATTTAAGTGATTTTTTTAAAATCCTGTAATCATATCTCAAGGTTATGCAGAGTTCAGACAAGTGAAAAAGCATATTGTGAGACACCGCCTTCCTTATATAATTATTTATGTAGTTTCTCCAAACATTTATTTAAATTCATCAGCCTCCAGCCATATACTTTTAAAGAAACTTTAATAAAAAAATCACTCTGAGATTTATCACAGTGGAGTTGTACATCATTTTAGTGAATGATTGAAAACTGCTGAACAGGTATAATAATGCCTTTGGGATTAAATAATTGTAACTGAATTACATCTTCATAATGACAGCAAGGGGAGACAGCACCACTCACTGTTCTATCACAGTTGATTTTAGAAGGGTTATAAGAGTTGGAGCAAGTCTGAACCATTATTATCACCTACTTTTGGGGATGCTGTACTCATAAACTGTAAACAAAATTGTAATTATTAAGCAGTGGTCATGTACAAATTTCCAAGAGATGGAATTGGTTTAACATTTTATAATATGGTTTTCTTAAATGTAATCTGTGTGATGCTAAAATAACCAATTGTTTCCCTCAATTCAGTTTAAAAAACAAACAAAAACAAAAGCAAATAACACCTAATCCAATTAAAGCCATTTGCAGTCACCATGACAAAATTAACACTTATTTAATTTAATGTCCTCTGCTTCTACTAGTTCCAGAGGCAGTGTGGAACTTAAGAAAATAATTTAAAGATGTAAAGATTCATCACATTCTCAAAGCTCAGGAAACAAAACAAACAAAACATTCTGAAGCTCAGGAGTCCTCAAATTGTCCACGAGAGAATAGAAATTTGATGTGTGTTGTTGTTGTTTTAATAAACATAAGATCCTTTTTAAAAAGAATTTTAAAAGATTGTAAATATCTTATGGGTTAACTTAAAAAAATTCACTAAGTGTCTGTACTTGCTGCATGGGCTAGGGATGAAAAAAAAAACAGACAAGGGAAGTGCATTTAAAGATGTGCAAAGAGGTGAATTCCTAGTAAACAAACATGTTTGAATTTCCCATTTGTAGGCCTCTGTGTTCTTGGTGAGCATAAAAAACAGATCCTGCCTTCCTAAACCATGAATCCAACACCTGGGAAGACAGCTAAAAGGTAGATCTCAGGCGTCCTTAATGATTCATTCTTTTTGTCTTTACTGCAGTCACCTCGACCATTTAATTGTACCAATTTCTAAAAGAAATGTAACAAGGTTTTAAGTGTGTGTTCTAGTTGATGCTTAAATGGAAAGAAAATGAAATACTCACAAATGCTTGTATAATATAAGCCAAGGGGTTTTCACAGTTAATTGAAACATCTGAGTAAAATGAAGATTACCTGTGTTTTATGTCTGCCACTGATGAGAAAACGAGAGATTGGTGTGATGTACTCATTGGTTTGTGAATCTAAAGGTGTGCGGAGAGTGTCACAAATCACCTTGATGTCCCGGAGAAGGAGATTTTACCTCTGAAGCTCTGATTAATAAAAAAAGATATTTAGCTAGATAGCTCTTGGTCGCCTATGCATCTGTGTGTTCTGACACGTAGCAGCCCCTTCATTTCAGGGCTGGAATAACTTACACTCATGAAATCAGCTCAGGATTCATTGTCTTCAGATTAGTATATGTAAAACATCTCAGTTGGAGGCAGTAAAGAGTCAAAACAAATCACACTACACCTGGTTTGAAGATCTGTTCTCATTTGTAAAGGTAATATGAATTTGATATTAGAATACCAGATCATTTTTCCCTGAGCACAAAATTTGTTTATGGCCTATCCAGAAAAGAAGTGGCAAAGGTACAGAGTTAGAGGTACTCATCTGCTATGTGTGCATCTGAGGTCAGCCTGGTTCCTGCCAAACTCCCCAGCTTTTTCTCTTATCTGAAAGTGGGGGTGAACGGGGAGAGGGTGGTCAGGGTGATGGGCAGCAGGAACCCTGAAACAAAAAGCCCAACTGGACCCTTCATATCTACTTTCACTAGAGCACACTGTGCTGAAGAACAGACTAAATTAGAATTCAAAGCAGGGGCAACCTGGGTGGCTCAGTCGGTTAAGCTTCTGACTCTTAATCTCAGTTCGAGTCTTGATCTCAGCGTTGTGAGTTCAAGCCCAGCATGGAGCCTGCTTAAAAAAAAAAAATTGGAATTCAGAGGAACACATAAACAGGTTGAACCTCAATGTCCCATGTCAGACACAACATTCTGCCTTGTCTTCAGTAAGGAAAACTAAAAGAGGAGCTCCTCCATGTTGGAAGGACCATATAAATAAGACAATTCCACTGCCCAGGATCCAGAGTGATTTTTTTTTTTTTTTAAGATTTTATTTATTTCTTTGACAGAGAGAGACACAGCGAGAGAGGGAACACAAGCAGGGGGAGTGGGAGAGGGAGAAGCAGGCTTCCGTTGAGCAGGGAGCCTGATGCAAGGCTCGATCCCAGGACCCTGGGATCATGACCTGAGCCGAAGGCAGACGCTTAACGACTGAACCACCCAGGTGCCCCCAGAGCGATTTTTGACCTGTTCAAGATTTCAGTTTGTTGAGGACAGAGCCAGCCTCCCAGTCCAATAACCTTTCTAGTACAACCCCTTTCCCAAAGAATATTTCTCCGAAAACTTAGTTCTGTAAGCAGTTAGCAAAACAGGTATTCCAAAAACAGGGTGTGGTCGTCAAATTCATTTAGGCAGCAGATGGTTAAATCCATTCCGTCATTAAACAGTTTCAAACAAGTTTCTTGCAGGCAGGTTCCTGAGTCTGTTTGCCCTTGTTGATTATGAAGGGGGGCGTGTGACTTGCTGATGTAGAATGCAGCTTTCCCAGGAGTGCTCGTTGACAGAATCCTTTTCTGTTGTGTAGAGCAGGGAGGCTTTGGAGAGTCTAGTGATTCACAGGGCATTCTTTGGTTGGATTCGATCTGTACCAAGGTGGTCCTGTAGTGACTGCTCAGTTGCTTGGAGACTTGGGAGAAGACCAGTTGGTTCATAGTGTGAATGGGCATCTATGGGCAAGTCAGGCACTCAGAACAGCAGGATGCTCATCTGCCAAATGAGGCAGGTGGTCTACAGCAGTGGCTTTCAGTGAGAAAAGGGAGTATTATTGCAACTACCGGTGGCTGGACCAGTGTCTTCTGGAGCAGGAAGGGGTCTCCTGTGGTAGACAAAACTTTCCACACCCACACGCCCCCAAGTGGAAAACTCCCTGCTTAACTATTGTTGACCTAATAACCTTGTACATGTGTGTATTATTTGACTGGGCAATTCTTCCTACAGGAAAGTTTCTTTCTGACAAACTTACATTTTTGGAAAAAATATATATACCTGTACATATGCACATATATATTTTATAGACACACATACATACACACACACTCGGTGATATTCACTGAAGCAGTGTTGGTAATAACAAGAGATTGGAAGCAAGTAAATATCCACCAAAGGAATATGTGTAGCCATTATATAAACCCAACTCTAGATGTATGATTAAATGAAAAAGTAAAACATAGACACAGGACATTGGGATTAAAGTGCGTGACACATACCATTAATGGAAGATATATACACACACATATATATGAGCATATACATAAAGCATATGCTTGTTTATGTACAGAATATCTTTGGAAGGATACTCAAGAAGTATAACAGTGGTTGCACCTAGTGTCTCAGGGATGGGGCTGTCAAAAAAAGTACTTCACACTCTGTACCCTATCATACTGTTGAGTTTTACACCATATGCAAGATAGCTGCTCCCAGTTGCTCCCCCCACCCACAATACATGTATGCCAGTCATCATATCAAGAGATGGAGTTTATTTCCCTTTGAATCTGGGCTGGCCTTGGGAAATGCTTTGGTGGACATGTCCTTCTGGTAGGTCCACCCTTAGCCTTTAGGAAGACTAAGAGCTTCTGCTTCCTCCCCACGAGAAGCCAACTACCATGTAAGATGTCCAGTCACTCTGAGAATGCCATGTTGTATTCGGCCATCCCCATGGAGGCACCTGGTAGGTGAGTGAGAAGCCATCTGAGACATTGCAGCCCCAGCAGACACCACGTGCTGTTGGAGAGCCGCCCTGCTGAGCCTGTTCCAGATGGTAGAATTGTGTTTTTGTTTCAAACCACTAAGTATTGGGCTGGTTTATTAAGCAGAAAGAGATTTTAAAAATTATTGCCTGTTAAATGTAAATATGTAAACTAATTTCAAAGCATTTTTCCATATAAATTTGTATAAATGAAGGATTTGAGAGTTTTTAAATAGGAGGATAAGAAAGACAACCACAGATGACTGAAGTGGGGATCAGAGCATACCACCCAGGAGGAAAAAGAGTAAAACTAATGAGGAAAGAGGCAAATTTTGCTGACTTCACAAGACACCCTGGGGTTTAATTTCTATCAGGGCAACACAACCCATCCTGTGGTTGTGTGTCTCTCTTTCTCTCTTTCATACATACACACACACGAGTGCGTGTGTGCGCCACTTAATTATTCTTCTAATTGGGGGGAGAGGAGGGAATATCAAACAGGTTAATTGCTACGATCATCAACCAGAGTCCAAGACTGTAAATTGAGAGTGTGTTCCTCCAAGTTATACCATGGATGCCCCTTGACACCTGATAATATGAAAAGGAAACAAGACAAAGGAAACTAAGTAGTATAACCTCAGTATTTCAAAATAATAGACAGGTGGAAGGAGAAATTAGTTTGATTTTAATGAAAAAAAATGAATTCTCAAATATTTTAAAGGGCTTCAGTTATTACTTTTAAGTACAGTACATTTTACAAAGCTATAAATGGGTATCTAATAAGTTAAATGAGGTAAGTTAATGAAAGAATTAAGATTCACAAGAGGCCTACATTATATAATTATGTATCATAAAACAGAAAGTCCTTTAACATGTTAGAATTAATTGGATGACCCAGAAATTGAAGGTACATTGAAGTTTTAGTTTGAAAAACCAACTAATTTCAGATGAGTGCTTTGTACATAGTAGGTATTCAACAAATGCTTGGTAAAGTAAAATGAACCAACTAGGAATGTCCTCCAGCAATTGTCACTCCCTCTGGACAGAGGACTACATCAAGTTCCCACTGCGTTAGCAGTGACGGCACCCTCCCCCACCCCAAATTGTATCCAGAGGCATCTGAGAGTGTGAGGGTAACCTTGAACATGGTCCCTTTTATTTTTTTAAGGCAAATCATTTAAAACAAATCAGCAATATAACTATGCATCGTAACAAATTACTTGCTGAATAGTGCAGTTAAGAACTGCTAATTTAAGACATTTCCTGTGGAAAATTCCAATTGAAGTTTGAATAGGTTAACTGGGAAGAATTAATACAGAAAAGAGTAGAAACAAGCAGAATAACAGATCATTGTCCACGTTCAGCCTGAAGACCTTGAAGTGATGAGGGAGGGAGCCTGTAATGAGGGAGGGATGAGCATCCCAGAGTGTAGGTGTGGAACCAAAGTAGGTACCATCTCCCCCTCAGATTGTTCTGGGACAGGCCCTAGCACCTGCTCTGGGTAATGAGCCCAGCTCTGAAGAGCAAGTCAGAACACTGGGAGGAAGGAGATTGTCATCCTCAGCTATGATATTAACTGGAATCTATCCAAAACATTACCTCGGGTAAGATCTGCTTCCTTAGTTCTTTTCATCAGTGGGGACTCAAGTGAATTTCTAAGACCATAACATATCTTAGAATCAAGATCAATACTGAATTAGCAGACATGGCTAAGGATAACTGGGGGGAAATAATTAACAAAATTAAGGAGGATTTGCACCACTGGGAACCATAAAAGTTATTTTATGGGTCCATGTAAATGTAATAAAATCTCTGTCTGTGCCACAATTTAATTTCACATCAAAAAGGTCCCTACAGATAGTCTGTAAGATTATTTTACTAAAATTGAATATGTCTATGCCTTCCTAGCCTAAGCAAAAAAAAAAAAAAAAAAAAAAAGACTTACTCTGCCCAGGAAGTTATGTTTCACACAGAGGACAGGACTAAGGCCCGTCTGATCTCAAGCATTGTCTAATGTCAGCAACTCATAGGAGGTAACATAATTAATTTTTATTAATAATAGCACTTCACAATTGGCAGAGACGGAACATAATATATCAAAAGGATGTTTCCAAGAATAGCGCATACTTTTTCCAAATTAAAAAAGTCAAATATTAACAATAGTGGAATACAAAAAAGATACTGTCTATCATACAGACATTCTTCATATTGTTGCTATATATTTTTAACAGCTTATTGGCACATAATTCATGTACTCTACAATTCACCCATTTAAAGCATATAATTCAACGGTTTGTGGTATATTCAGAGTTGTGCAATCATCCCCACAATCAATCTTAGAACATTTTCATCATCCCAAAAAGAAACACTTAGCAGTCACTCCGCATTCTCCCCCTCCCCCAGCCCTAGGCAACCACAAATCTATTTCTGTCTGTAGATTTGCCGAGTCTGAACATTTCATGTAAATGGAATTATACAATATGTAGTCTTTTGTGACTGACTTCTTGCACTTAGCATAATGTTTTTAAGTTTCATCCATGTTGTAGGATCTATCAGTACTTCATTCCTTTTTATTGTCAAATAATATTCCATTCTATGGATATATTACATTTTATTTATCCAACTATCAGTTTGGTGGACATTTGAGTTGTTTCCCCTTGTTGGTTTCTATGAGTAATGCTGCTGTGAACATTGACGTACAAGCTTTTGTGTGGACAAGTTTTTGTGCTTTTTCATTTGTCTTGAGTATGTACCTAGGTCAACCTATAGGTCATACGGCGGATTTACAGGTAAGATTGTGAGGAGCTGTCAAACTGTTTTACAAAGTGAGTGTACCAGTTTACATTTATATTTACATTACATGTAAGGGTTCCGATTTTTCCGCATTCTCACTAACAGTTGTTTCTGTCTCTCTTTTTGATTATAGTCATCCTGGTGGATGTGAAGTGTTATTTCAGTTTGGTTTTGATTTGCATTTCCTTAATGACTAATAATGTTAAGCATCTTTTCATGTGCTCATTAGCCATTTGTATATCTTCTCTGGAGAAATGCCTAATTCAGATCCTTTGCCCATTTCTAAATTGGTTTGTCTTTGTATTATTGAATTGTAAGAGTTATTTATATATTCTGGATACAAATCCCTTATCAGATATTATTTGCAAATATTTCTCCCCTTCTGTGGGTTGTTTTTTTCACTTCCGTGGTGTTACTTGAAGTACAAAAGTTTTCAGTTTTGATGAAGTCCAATTTATCTATTTTTTCTTCTTTTTAAGATTTTATTTATTTGCCAGAAAGAGAGAGACAGAGCACAAGCAGGGGGAGTGGCAGGCAGAGCAGAAGCAGGCTCCCCACTGAGCAAGGAGCCTGACACAGGACTCGATCCCAGGACCCCAAGATCCTGACCTGCGCCGAAGGTGGACACTTAACCGACTGAGCCACCTAGGAGTCCCGTATTTATTTTTTCTTTTGTCACTTATACTTTTGATGCCCCATCTAAGAAGGCTTTGCCTAACTCAAGGTCACGAAGATTCACTCCTGGGTTTTCTTCTAAGAGTTTCATAGTTCGAGCTCTTACATTTAGATTATAATCCATTTTGAGTTAATTTTGTGTAGAAGGGAGGGAAAGGGTTCACCCTGATTCTCTTGCATGTGTATATCCTATAACTATGGTTTTTTTTTTTTTAAAGATTTTATTTATTTGAGAGAGAGAATGAGACAGAGAGAGAGAGAGCATGAGAGGGGGGAGGATCAGAGGGAGAAGCAGACTCCCTGCTGAGCAGGGAGTCTGATGCGGGACTCAATCCCAGGACTCCAGGATCACGACCCGAGCTGAAGGTAGTCGCTTAACCAACTGAGCCACCCAGACGCCCCCTATAACTATGTTTTAAATGATGTTATTACTCATTTTTTTCTTGTGTTCTGAGAAATACATATTGTTAATACAAAAAGGAGAAAGATAGCTTTTGGTTCCCCCTCTCTTTTTTTTTTTTTTGGTTCCCCCTCTCTTAATTTACTCTTAGATCACGCTCACATCCAGTCTGAGGAAATAAATTCTTACCCAGTCAGTGCCCAAATGTATTGGCCCACCTGTACACCTGAGAGGTGACTATTCAACAGACACTGAAGTGATGGGAGTCATCGCATCATACCCAAAAATGAATCTGGAAAGAAAATGGTCATTTTCTTCTTATGAATTAAAAAATGTTATAAAAAGAGATAATACTCAAAATGGGCAAGGGCTCAGTAAAAAAAGGATTTCTCCTAGACTGCCCTTAGAAGTGCAAATTAGTACAATGCTTCCTCGAGAGTAGTTTGGCCATATTTATCAAAAGCTTCAAAAATGTTCACACCATTTGATCTAATCATCCCTCTACTTAGTAGTACTCCATAGAAATAAACAGTTTGCTCATGTGGGTATATTTACAAAGATATCTATCACAGTATTTTTGGAATTGAATTCTTTTCCTACCTCTGAAATTTCTTTTTTTTTTTTTTTTTAAGATTTTATTTATTTATTTGCGAGAGAGAGAATGAGAGACAGAGAGCACGAGAGGGAGGAGGGTCAGAGGGAGAAGCAGACTCCCCGCTGAGCAGGGAGCCCGATGTGGGACTCGATCCCGGGACTCCAGGATCATGACCCGAGCCGAAGGCAGTCGCCCAACTGACTGAGCCACCCAGGCGCCCTGAAATTTCTTGATTTCACAAAAAATTTTGAGCATGAGCTCCCAATATATGTATATCTATTATATACATTAATAAATTTATATCTTATAAAGCATATACATATTAAAGGATAAGGTAAAAAGGAAAAAATACTTTAAAACAAATGTATATTTATTTTATTTATTAATAATGCAGAAAACCATTTTGATTTCAATAAAATTATTATTAATTACATTTTAGTGAAAACAGTGTCGCTGAATATCAAATCCAATAAGATAATTGTTTTCTCTTAACAAAGACCTTTTTTTAATTGTAGAAGTGTCAGCTTTACCATTTTGGGTTCTTCACATGTACTTGAGTGATTAGCGTTATCTTAAATTTGAGGTCTATTCACAAATTTTAAAAACTGTATTTTGAGGGTGAGTTAAAACTAAATAATATAATCATAAATCTATTTAATAGGATTACACAAAAGTATAATGCATGGCAATACACTGGAAATCGACTAACCAGGAAGTTGATGGAATTCCTCAGCTCTGTGTAACTCCCAGCTCCCTTCTTCCTTAAGGACTCTGTCCACATTTTCTTTGTTTGCTGTCATCAGCTGAAATATCTGTCAATCCATATTAAATACAGGTATAAATTATACTTAATCTCTAACATTTTCCCCTGTATCCTGGAGGATTCTTATATCCCTCCTAGAGAGAATGTCCCATTTTTTAAAAAGATTTGATTGATTGATTGATTTTAGAGAGAGACAGCATGTGAGAGATGGGGGAAGAGCAGAAGAGGAGAGAGATGGAGGGAAATCTCAAGCAGACTCCACACAGAGCCCCACGTCGGACCCTGAGATCATGACCTGAGCCAAAATGAAGAATCAGATGTTTAACCAACTGAGCCACCCAGGTGCGCCCTGAAAGAATGCTCCATTTTGGAAATAATTGTCATAAAGCTAAATGTTTAAAACTTGGGTTCTGAAGTCAGACCATGTTCCATATCCTGAATCTCACACTGAATGAGTCACAGTTTTTCATCTGTGAAGTGAGGATAACAGTATTATGTTCTTCATGGGGTTATTGTAAGGATTGAATAAGATAATGTTTATGGAATGCTTAGCATTTTAAGTGCTTGGTTAATGTTAGTAATATTATTACTTCAATTTTAAAAAAAAGATTTTAGAGAGAGAGATCATGTACACGGGAGGAGGGGGGGAGGGGCAGAGGGAGGAAAGGGAGGGAGAGAGAATCTCAAGCAGACTCCCCGCTGAGCGCAGAGCCCCACACAGGACTCGATGTCATGACCTTGAGATCATGACCTGAGCTGAAATCAAGAGTTAGATGCTTAACTGACTGAGCCACCCAGGCATCCCCCTACTACTTCAATTTTTCTTTCTTTCTTTCTTTCTTTCTTTTTTAGATTTAATTTATTTATTTGGCAGAGACACAGTGAGAGAGGGAACACAAGCAGGGGGAGTGGGAGAGGGAGAAGCAGGCTTCCAGCCAAGCAGGGAGCCCAATGTGGGGCTCGATCACAGGACTCCGAGATCATGACCTGAGCCGAAGGCAGACGCTTAACGACTGAGCCACCCAGGTGCCCCCTACTTCAATTTTTCTGCAAGGATTATTTATTATTTTGATATCCAGGAAAGAAAAACAAAACCCTTAAAAAAATTAAAGCTTGACTCTAAATTCCGTAAAGCTGAAGGCTATGGCCTGTGTTGGTTTTTTTCTCTACACCCACCTGCCTAGCTCAATGCCTGGCCCACGGTCCTGTTGGGACACTGTGCTTTAACCAACTAAGCAATAGACGCACCTCTACAGTTATGTTTAAAATTTATTTGTTGGATAGCTATGGGACGCCTGGGTGGCTTAGTTGGTTAAGTGTCTGCCTTCGGCTCAGGTCATGATCCCAGGGTCCTGGGATCGAGCCCCGCATCGGACTCCCTGCTCCGCAGGAAGCCCGCTTCTCCCTCTCCCACTCCCCCTGCTTGTGTTCCCTCTCTCGCTGTGTCTCTCTATCAAATAAATAAATAAAATCTTTAAAAACATTTATTTGTTGGATGGCTAAATCAAGTGATGGCTAAAGATAGAGACTGCATACCTGCAGTAATAAAGAGTTCTTCCACTATGTATACTGGTGATTACAGGAGGCAGCATAGAGTGTGGTTCTGAGTAAAAGCACAAAATGTATTATTTACTCACAGTGATACTGAATTCCATTGCACAATCCAGGACGTCTTTAAGTGGTTTGCCTTTACTGTATACATTCCTGTAGCATTCTCTCCCACCTAAAATTCCCAAACGATCCGGACTTTTGTCCTGGGAGTCCACCATCTGAAAGTTACTCAAGGAATTTGTTCTGAATATGTAGCTGCATGAGGATGGGAAGTCTTAATTACTAATTTATTTTAAAATCAAAGCAGAATCATAAATAAAATGTAAATCATGCCTTGAAGCATATTTATCCTTCTTTTATATTTCCAAGTCCAGTCATATATTCAACCCCTGCATGTACAAGTGTTTTGCATAAAAAAGTTCTGTCCCTTGACCACAACCCAACCTGTCAGATGTCATACAAATCCATCCTATTGATCAAAGGGAAAGTTTCTATGTGGTTCTTTGCACAAAGAACTCTCAGGACTAGAAAAAAATAGCTTGGCCTGCATGTCCTGCTGCTGAGAGTCTATAAGTTTTTTTTTCAATTTATGAAGCACTGAATATTTCATCAAATAATGATTTCTTTAAAAGTATATCTAGCATATTTGATTCTGAGCTAGCCATAATTTGTACTTTCCCGAACTTGGGGTTGTGAGCCAGTCATCCATAACATCAAATGCTTATTTGAGGTCCCCAGCACAATTTTAGTTGAATTAAAAGCTGTAATTTTGGGCGCCTGGGTGGCTCAGATGGTTGAGCGTCTGCCTTCGGCTCAGGTCATGATCCCAGGGTCCTGGGATCGAGTCCCACATGGGGCTCCCTGCTCCTTGGGAGCATGCTTCTCCCTCTGCCTCTCTCTCTCTCTCTCTGTCTCTCATGAATAAATAAATAAAATCTAAAAAAAAAAAATAAAAGCTGTAATTTTTAATTTGAAAATAAAGACAATTTTATGCAATTTATTTTAAATTAAATGTTGTGGAGTTTAAAATATTTTCTGGAGGAATTATTGTACCCAGTAGTGTTCCAATTTATGAGGCTGCAGGTCCTAGAAGCTAGTTCTCCATTCAGCAGAACTTTCCTTGAAACTCACAGTTTAGATTTCAGAGGGCTGCTGTGGACCTGGGGTATCTATCAGATGAATAGAGAAGAAAGGCCACATGAGGAAGTGACGTAGAGGCACCCTTGGGTAAGGGGCAGCTCCCACTCTTCTCTCACCAAACTTCTGCCTTGCCAGTGTGCAGTATGGGTCCACAGGCTTCTGAAACTTTATGGAATGATGAGGTAATAGGACCACCTCTCGGGCTGGGAGAGTGGGCAGAAGTTCAGACAGGCTTCCTTTTACTCTTCTCCTTGCTTTTATCTGCTCCTGTGGTATATACCTGAGTGATAGTAATCCTGGCAACCTGGGAGAACCGAGGTATTCCTTGCTCTCTTAGAAGCTCCTTTTTTTTACATAATATTCTGCAGTCGTCATCAAGTTTAAGATTGTGGCCTTTATAAATCCAGTCTGTCTTAGCCAGTCTGGAGAATGAAAGTGGGACCAGGAATCGAACTTGCTTACTTAAACCTACTCCTTATGATCTAGTTTGGTCCAGTGGAAGAAAGAAGCTTGAAGGGTGAATCAGAAGTAGGGTTCTACTTCTAGCTTTGTTACCTATTAGCTGTGACCTTGGGCAAATCAGTCTAACTTCTCTGTGACTCAGTTTCTTCATTTTCAAACAGGAATAAAGAAACCTGCTATAACTCAGTTTGCTTTGATAATCAAGTAAGATTATGTATATGAAAATTCCAACCCCCAAATTTTTAAAAACAATAAAAAATACAGGTTAAAAAAATACTATCCATGTTGACAGATGAATGGATAAAGATGTGAGATATATATATATATGTATATATACATACATACAATGGAATATTACTCAGACATCAAAAAATGAAATCTTGCTATTTGCCATGATGTGGATGGAACTAGAATATATTATGCCAAATAAGTCAGTTGGAGAAAGACAATTATCGTATGATTTCACTCATATGTGGAATTGAAGAAACAAAACAGAGGATCACAGAGGAAGGGAGGGGAAAATAAGACAAAATCAGAGACAGAGACAAACCATAAGAGACTCTTAATCATAGGAAACAAACAGGGTTGCTGGAGGGGTGGGAGTGAGGGGATGAGGTACCTGGATGATGGACATGAAGGGGGACACGTGATCTAATGAGCACTAGGTGTTTTATAAGACTGATGAATCACTGACCTCTACCTCTGAAACTAATAATACACTCTATGTTATTTAAATGAATTTAAATTTTAAAAAATTGAAAAAATATTATCCATGTATATATATAATGTTTTACAAGGTTCTAAAATAAAATAGAAGATAAAATAATACAAACTAGAAATTACTAGAAAATACGAGTCATCATTTTTATTCTATCAAATTTTATAGGGGAGGAAAACCTGTATAATAACAAGGCCTGTTTGTTATTCAGGCCCTCAGGGGAAAAACACACAAGATCCATTAACAGGCATTGATCTGAGGTAAAGGCCTAAGAAAACCTGTGTTTTAAACAAATAAGCAAAAGGCCCAATCGTGATAATGAGGTTTCTTGCCTGACCTGAGTTGAGGTAACTTGAGCCTTGGATTTATCTGGGCTTGAGGACGACAGCTCTGCTACTTACTGTGGTAGCTCGAATGCCATGAGCAGGTCATAAAAGCCTAGAACAATCTGGTGCCTGCTCATACCTACAGTACCATGTAAAGCATTTAATACTTGTCACTCAAGCCCAATGTCTGGGATCTGGGTTTTGAAATCATCGCTGTGCCAGCGCTGGAGGAACCTCTCCTTAACTGTGTTTGACCTCTGGAACCAAGGACTTTTCCATTTCTGACCATTCATGGGCTTTCTAAGAGCAGGGCTGGTCATGGCCTCTTTCAAACAGAAACCCTGCAACATTCCCAGATTGGCTAGATATCCACTTATAGCAAAGAACTTTAACCATATCCAGAATGGGGGTTCAGACTTATAGCTCCATGTCTGATATCCTGAGGGATTGCACAGTATAAGCCAGGTAGCAGGGAGGGAAAAAGTGCTGCTGAGAGGCCATCTGCCTTAGTAGACCTGGGTTCAAGAATTAGAGTGCCATTGGGCGCCTGGCTGGCTCAGTTGGTTAAGTGACTGCCTTCGGTTCAGGTCGTGATCCCAGGGTCCTGGGATCGAGTCCCACATCGGGGTCCCCCTGCTCTGCGGGGAGCCTGCTTCTCCCTCTGCCTCTGCCTGCCACTCCCCCTGCTCGTGCTCTCTCTCTCTCTCTGTCAAATAAATAAATAAAATCTTAAAAAAAAAAAAAGAATTAGAGTGCCCTTTACCTAAAACCCTCGTATTGGATGGAGAGATAGCATGGCTGTGCAGGGTCCATATAGAATAATTCTATTGCCCATTTTCTATCTAGTTAAGTAACAATTCCCCCTTTCCCCCAGCATTAACAGTTATTTAACCAGATTGACCTCCGGTTTTCATGTAGAGGTCAGTTTAGGATCTCAAAGGTGAGGTGCACCTTATTCCTCAAGGTCCCATGAAAAAAATCCAAGATGTATAAACAGGAAAACCCAGAAGGCTCCACCCCAAAATTGCTAGAACCCATACAGGAATTCAGCAAAGTGGCAGGATATAAAATCGATGCACAGAAATCAGTTGCATTTCCCTACACCAACAATGAGACAGAAGAAAGAGAAATTAAGGAGTCATTCCCATTTACAATTGTACCCAAAACCGTAAGATACCTAGGAATAAATTTAACCAAAGAGGCAAAGGATCTGTACTCAGAAAGCTATAGAACACTCACGAAAGAAATTGAGGAAGACACAAAGAAATAGAAAAACATTACATGCTCATGGATTGGAAGAACAAATATTGTGAAAATGTCTATGCTATGTAGAGCAATCTACACATTCAATGCAATCCTCCTCAAAATACCATCAACTTTTTTTCACAGAACTGGAAAAAATAATCCTAAAATTTGTATGGAACCAGAATTGTATTATTTTCAAATAAATGAAAAAAAAAAAAAGAAAGAAAAAGAAAACCAAAGCTGGTGGCATCACAATTCTGGCCTTCAAGCTCTATTACAAAGCTGTCATCATCAAGACAGTATGGTACTGGCACAAAAACAGACACATAGATCAATGGAACAGAATAGAGAGCCCAGAAATGGACCCTCAACTCTATGGTCAACTAATCTTCGACAAAGCAGGAAAGGATGTCCAATGGAAAAAAGACAGTCTCTTCAACAGATGGTGTTGGGAAAATTGGACAGCCACATGCAGAAGAATGAAACTGGACCATTTCCTTACACCACACACAAAAATAAACTCAAAATGGATGAAAGACCTAAATGTGAGACAGGAATCCATCCAAGTCCTAGAGGAGAACACAAGAAGCAACCTCTTCAACCTTCACCGCAACAACTTCTTGCTAGACACTCTGCAAAGGCAAGGGAAACAAAGGCAAAAATGAACTATTGGGACTTCATCAAGATAAAAGGCTTTTGCACAGCAAAGGAAACAGTCAACAAAACCACAAGACAACCAACAGAATGGGAGATATTTGCACATGACGTATCAGATAAAGGGCTAGTATCCAAAATCTATAAAGAACTTATCAAGGGGTGCCTGGGTGGCTCAGTTGGTTAAGCAACTGCCTTCAGTTCAGGTCGTGATCCTGGAGTCCCAGGATCGAGTCCCACATCGGGCTCCCCGCTCAGTGGGGAGTCTGCTTCTCCCTCTGACCTTCTCCCCTCTCATGCTCTCTCTCACTCTCTCTCTCTCAAATAAATAAATAAATAAAATCTTTAAAAAAAAAAAAAGAACTTATCAAACTCAACACCCAAAGAACAAATGATCCAATCAAGAAATGGGCAGAAGACATGAACAGACATTTCTGCCAAGAAGACATCCAATTGGCCAACAGACACATGAAAAAGTGCTCAACATCACTTGGCATCAGGGAAATACAAATCAAAACCTCAATGAGATACTACCTCACACCAGTCAGAATGGCTAAAATTAACAAATCAGGAAACGACGAGGATGACGGAGAAAGGGGAACCCTCCTACACTGTTGGTGGGAATGCAAGCTGGTGCAGCCACTCTGGAAAACAGTATGGAGGTTCCTCAAAAAGTTGAAAATAGAGCTACCTTATGACCCAGGAATTGCACTACTGGGTATCTACCCGAAAGATACAAACATAGTGACCTGAAGGGGCACCTGCACCCCAGTGTTTATAGCAGCAATGTCCACAATAGCCAAACTGTGGAAAGAGCCAAGATGTCCATCAACAGATGAATGGATAAAGAAAATGTGATATATATATATATATATATATATATATATATATATATATATATGTAAAGTGGAATATTACACAGTCATCAAAAATGAAATCTTGACATTTGCAATGACGTGGATGGAACTAGAGGGTATTATGCTAAATGAAATAAATCAATCAGAGGAAGACAATTGTCATATGATCTCACTGATATGCAGAATTTAAGAAACAAGGCAGAGGATTATGGGGGAAGAGATGAAAAAATGAAACAAGATGAAACCAGAGAGGGAGACAAACCATAAGACTCTTAAATCTCAGGAAACAAACAGTGTTGCTGCAGGGGAGGGGGATGGGGGGATGGGGTGGCTGGGTGGTGGACATTGGGAGGGTAAGTGTTGTGGTGAGTGCTGGGTGTTGTGTAAGACTGATGAATCACAGACCTGTACCCCTGAAACAAATAATACATTATATGTTAATTTAAAAAATCAAAAAAATGCTCAAGAAAGAAAAAAGATGTATAAACAGCCTGTAATAGCTTCTTTGGCTAGAAATCCTCTCCTTTCTTTCCCAGTGGTTCTAAAAATAATTGGAAGTGGAGTAAAAGCTTAATTATCAAGAAGGAAAAGGGGGGGAAGGGAGGGAGGAGAAGAAGAAGAGTGGGAAGGGGGGCAGGGAAAAGGGGGAGGGGAGGAGAGTGAGGCAGAGGAGGAGGAGGGGGGAAAGAGGAGGATAAGGAGAAGCTTACTTGTGTTTGACCTATGCCCTGTGGGTCTGTTTTCTTGGTGTAGATGCCCACTTGTAAAAAGTACCTGCTTTAGCTCCACCTCTGCTATATTGACATGTTTGTAATTTAAAGGTCCCCTTGGGATATATTGCTAGAAAGAGAATAGCCAAGTTAAAGAATGGGTGCATTTTTAGGCTTCTGCTACATATTGCCAGATTGCTTCAGGTAAGTTTATGCCATTTTATATACACATCAAAGGTGAAGGGGGGGGGTGTCTCATTTTCCAGTGCTTTCTGAAAGCTTAGCCAGTTTATTAGGTGGAAAAGGCCTCTATTTGTTGCTGGAATTTCATTTTTTTAATTACAAACTATTCAATAATTTCAACAAGATTTTAATAGAGCTTTTCTATTCTGTTCTCTGTTCCATTAAAAAGCACTTTGGAGGTTAATAAGGAGATGTCTGACCTACTCCTTGCCCTCATATATTAGAGGAGCTAAAGGAGCTAAATAATATGCTCAACATTCTTGAGACAGGAGACAATAGGAGACCTGCAAAAATGTGTGAATCTGGGAGGACAAGGATAGGTCCATGGTCCATGTAAACACTTGTAGGCAGGGAAGACTTCATGAAGAAGGTGTGATTTTATTGGGTCCACAAGGTGGGTAGGATTTGAGTAGGTGGAAGAGATGTGACAGGACATTGCAGGTGGGAGTTCAGACAGGAACAGAGAGCAAAATCTTGAATTCGAAATGAGCAAGCCATGTGTGTTGGTTCAGGTTCTCTGAGAAGCAGACAGCAAATGGAATGCAAGGATTTGATTAGAGGAAATGCCTATGACAGAACACAGGAAGAAGCTGGAGGAGGCTGGGAGAGCTATCAGACTGTGATGCATGTCAGTGAAGGAGAGAGGAAAAGGTTGAGTGAAAGCATCCAGGACGTTCTTGCAGTGTGATATACGTTTGGGAAACATTGTCAGGGAGTCCTTGAGCCAAAGTTTGCCATCAGAGGAGTTCATGTCTCCCAGAACAGGCTGCCTTAGTATCTCTACTGCATCCAGTCAGTGTCTGGGAGCAGCCTGTAAAAAGCTGGAAAGTGAAATCTTAGTACAAATATGATGATGGACTTCACAGCATAGCAGTTGGGATTGTTGGTCAATTAACTAACTCCCTGGCATTGGAGGTCTACGAGGTACATTCTCATGGCTGCCATAACACAACAGGGAGAGAATGAGAAGACTGGCCTCACTGGGCAGGGTACATTTATCCAGAGGTAGGAGAGGTTTCCTACTTTCACCTTCAGAGAAATATCTTGATTTCTATGCCTGGACAGAGAACATGGTGGTAATGGAAGCTTTCCTAATGCAGCCTCACCTCTTATACACCCTAGGGGCTAGGGTGTGGACCGTGAGGTCAACGAAGGTTGTGTTGGATATGGTGGATGGGCCCTTCACATCCATTCCTCCTTCCAGTGTGTTCTCCTATACAGCAGAGTCTGGAAAGCTAAACACTACATTTTCTAGATTCCATTGTAGCTTTCATTCTGGATGCAAATTAAGTTCTGCCCATTATTTGTACCTTTGGGACATATGGAAGACAGAAGTTAGGCAGAGCATCCTGCTGTTTTCAAATGTGGTTTTTTTTGCTGGCAATTGAGATCATGGAGACTCTACTTTCTTATGTAGGAGCATTTCAGTGTTCATTCTCCAATTTCAAGAGTTGGATAAGCTTTAAGAATCATAGGGGTGGCAGCTTCCTGATCTCTAAACCACAGCCACAGTGGTGTGTTCTGGATAATTCCACTCATGCCTTCCTGACTCTCCAGTTCCTAGCACTGGCAGAGGAAGCACTCCCTAGAGGGCTAGTTCAGCAATGCTGTTTTGGGAATCATTTCTAAAGATCAGACTGATACTGCTTTTCCTTTGCAATGATTTTTGTTTGGTTTTGTAATAGATTTTTTTTTCTGCACCATACAACATTATTAAATATTATTGGCTATATTACCTATGCTGTACTTTTCATCTTCATGACTTACTGATTTTATAACTGGAAGTTTTTACTTCTTAATCCCCTTCACCTATTTCACCCATCCCCCAGCCCCCATCCTCTGGCAACCACCAGTTTGTTCTCTGTATTTAAGAGTCTGTTTTTTTTTTTAATTTCTTTGTTCATTGTTTTATGTTTTTACATTCCACATGTAAGTGAAATCATATGCTATTTGTCTTTCTCTGTCTGACTTAATTCACTTAGCATAATACCCTCTAGGTCCATCCATGTTGTCATAAATGGCAAGAGCTCATTCTTTTTTATGGCTGAGTAATATTCCATTGTGTGTGTGCATGTGTGTGTGTGTGTGTGTGTGTACCACACCTTCTTTATTCATTCATCTATGAATGGACACCTGGTTGCTTCCACAGTAAATAATGCTGCAGTAAACATAGATGTACACGTATCTTTTCAAATTATGTTTTCATATTCTTTGGGTAAATACCCAGTAGAGGAATTACTGGATCATATGTATTTCTATTTTTCACTTTTTGAGGAATCTCCATATTGTTTTTTGTCACTGTATTTTTTTACAGCAGTTTAAGGTTCACAGCAAAACTGAATGAAAAATACAGATAGTTCCACATATCCTCTGCCTCCCCCTAACCTCCCCTACTATCAATATTCTAACACCAGTGTGGTACATTTGTTACAATCAATAACCCTATGTTGACACTTCATTTTCACTCAGAGCCTATAGTTTACATTAGGGTTCATTCTTGGTGTTGTACATTCTATGGCCTTTGACAATTATGTGACATTTTCTGTGATTATATCATCTTACAGAGTCGTTTCACTGCCCTAAAAATCCTTTGTGCTTCCCTTACTCATCCTTCCCTACCTGTAACCCCTTGCCAAGCACTGATTTTTTTTTTAACTGTCTCCACAGTTTTGCCTTTTTCAGAGTGTAGTTAGAATCATACAGTGAGCAGGCTTTCTAGATTGGGCTTCTTTCCCTTAGAAATATGCCTTTAAGTTTCCTTCATGTCTTTTCATGGCTCGATAGCTCATTTCTATTTAACACGATTAATAGTCCATTGTATGGATGTACCACAGTTTATGTATCTATTCATGTACTGAAGGACATGCCGATTGCTTCCAAAGATTTTGTAAGCACCTACTTCCTCTCTCAGAATTCTGTAAGTTAAATGGCTTCAGCTGGGTGGGTCTTCTGTTGGTCTTTCTTGCAGTTTCTCATGTGGCTGCAGTCAGCCAGTGGCTAGACCTTATACATCCAAAATAGCTTCACTCACATGTGTGGTACTTCAGCAGGGATGACTGGAAGGCTGGATCCATTTGGATGCTGGTATGGCTAGCTTTTCTCTTCCTTGAAACCTCAGCTCCTGTCCCTGTCCCCACAGCCTTTCCACATGGTGTCTTCATGTGGTTTCTCCAGCAGGGTAGCTAAACTTCTTATGTAGTAGCCTCAGCCTCCCAACAGCCCCAAAACAGAGACTGCCAGGCCTTCTTAAGACATATTGCTGGAACAGTTACCACATCACTTTTGCCACATCTTTTGACTAAAGCAAGTTACAGAGCCAGCCCAGATTCCATGTGGAAGGAGACTATGCAGGAATGTGAATACCAGGAAGCCTGGTGCATTAGGGTTCATCTTTGCAGACTAGCTACCACAGTATTTAAACACTGTCAGTCACTGGACCTCGCCAACATCCATTAAGCTGGCTAATGAGTAATAATGATGATCACTCATGATGATGATGATGATGAATGAGGAGAATTCTATCTGCTATTTAAAACAATTTTTCTCCTTGGGAATTGAGATAGCTCATAGGAAACCATTGGAAGATTCTCCAAGAACTGGGAGCCAAATGAGAATCTAAGAATCAAGAAAGCTAAGAGTTACATGTAATGGATGATATTAGCCATCTGGAAAAGTCTTTAGGACTAATCTCTAAATCATTCAAGAAGAAAAGTAGCCATCAGATTTCATAAATAGGAGGGTATTGGTAACCTTAACCAGAGAGGTTTTAATGAAGAGTTGGGTTGGAAGCCAGAATACAGTGGCTTAAGGAGTGAGTGACAGGTGACAACATGAGCAGGACAATTTAGCCACTTTTTCAAGGATGTAGCCAGGGGTTTTGATGCACAACTAGTAGGAAGGGAAATGGGTATAATTTTTCTGGATGGTAGTTAGGCAGCAGATAATAAAAGCCTTGAATATATTAATGTCTTTTGACCTAGTTATTCAACTTCTAAGAAATTAACTTAATAAATTAATCAGACATGTGCAAAGATTCATATAACAAAAAATTCACTTAATGGATTTTTAGTTTTATTGTGAAATACACCTTTGATACAGAAGCATGCACAAAACATTGGAGTTTTTTTTTGAAGAATAGTTATAAAGGAGGTGCTTGAGTGGCTCAGTCGATTGAACTTCCAACTCTTGATTTTGGCTCAGGTCATGATCTTAGTCATGGGATTGAGCCCCACCACGGGTTCCATACTCAGTGTGGAGTCTGCTCGAGATTCTCTCTCTCCCTCTGCCCCCGCCCCTCCCCCTCCCCCTGCTCATGCTCTGTCTCTCAAATAAATAAATAAATAAATCCCCAAAAAAGAATAGTTATGAAGTAAATACTTGTATAACCACCATCCAGGATAACAAGTAAAACATTGCACTCCTTGTGCCTTTTTCTACTGTAAGTAACAATTGTCCTAACTTTCAAATGATCGTTTCTTTGCTTTTCCTATATAATTGCTTTTGAAATTCTTCATTGTTGATGCATATGGTTCCAGTTTATTAATTTCTACTGCTGTACGAGTACCTTCTATCTGAGCGTACATTCTTCCTGGTGTAAATGTATATGTGTAGGGATATGTGTCTGTGTGTTTAAATTAATCAATGTGCCAAGAAAACAAAACACTATGAATGTAGAATTCTATACCCAGTGAAAATACCTTCCAAGAATGAGGTAAAATAAAGTTGTTTTCAGATAAAAACACTGAGAGAGTTTGTCAGCAACAGACTTGAACTAAAGGAAAATGCTAGTGAATATAGCTTGGCACATTGAAGATATCCTCCCACTGGCTTCTTGCTTCCACTCTTGCCCTAGGGAGAATAGTTTTTAAACTATCTGTTGCTCTTTCCAAGGTAGCTTACATTTTATTGCTGGCTACTTTTAAGATTTTGTTTGTATTTGATCTTTTGGATTCTGCTTTCACATAGTCTTTGGCTTGGATATCCTATATTTCCTTGCCCGCTGTCTGATGCTTTTGAATATGTTGTTAGCATGGTTACTTTGTTTTTGGTGGGAGTTTCTGTCTGGGAACTTGGACTGCCATGATACCAGAAATAAAACATTATGTTTAATAACACAAAATTAGAAATGATCTTATGGCCCCAAATAGCTACTGGTTAGATAAAATGATATGTCTCTCCAATGGAATGCTATCCAGCCGATTAACTCATCTTTTTCAAGGTAAAAATATGTCATAAGAGCATAATGTCTTAATATAATCAAAGCAGGATGAAAGGTAGGGATGGAACTTATATGTTTTGGGAGCTTCCTATGTGTTAGGCACTGTCCTCTGAGTATTTATAGGGACTACTGCTTTAATCCATACAACAATCCACCCAATCCATGACATAAGGATTATTGTTTATCATCTAAAGAAGAGGAGAGGCTCTGAAGGGTTTAACAACTTACAGACAAAACTATAACTAACTGTATATTAACTATCTGAAAAAAAGATACAGACAGAAGGCTGGCCACTGCCAGGAGCCAGGAAAAAGATGAGAGAGGAAGTAAGCTTTTGGGGAACTCTGGCTGGCTCTACACAAGTGGTAAGGATACAAATTGCCTGATGGGAGATCTGGTCAGTTTTCCCAGTGTATCTCTGTAATGGTGCCAGACAGAGAGCCATGGAGTGCATCCATCTAGCTTTCCCATTCTCACTCCATGGCTATCAGCTACCTTCTGACTTTCATATTTTCCAGAAGATGAAAAGATGTGTGTACCAGTTTAACCATCTAGGCAGTGCCATTTCTCACTATAAATCAATACTTTGGCCTTAGAGTGTATTCACTGGTCCCTGTATGTTGAATCATGTGACCCCATTCTTTTGAGCTCTGTCAGTTCTTGGCACTCTAACAAAGTTAAGCAAGAAAGCTGAGGACCAAATCCTAGACCACATGGACTCTCCAAAGGTAATGACCTGGGAACCCCTCACTGGCAGCCAACCAGCCTTTCTATCTGATATCTTCATTTTGCTTCATTTAAGTGCAGTTTGAGGGGCACCTGGTGGCTCAGTCAGTTAGGCGTCTGCCTTCGGCTCAGGTCATCATCCCAGGATCCTGGGATGGAGCCCTGAGTCGGGTTCCCTGCTCAGTAGGGAATATGCTTCTCCCTCTTCCTCCCCCTCTACCCCTCCCCCCCATCCCTCTCCTTCCCCCTCCCCCTCAGTTCATGCTCTGTCTCTGGCTTTTTCTCTCTCTCTCTCTCAAATAAATAAAATTTAAAAAAATTTTTTAAAAATAAGTGTAATTTGATTAAGGACTATACTTGTTATGATAAGCCCTGGGTGTTATTTGTAAGTGATGAGTCACTAAATACATATATACATACATACATACATACATACATACAATTTAAGTGCAGTTTGAATAAGCTGTTGAAATGTTCTCTCAGTTTTTTTTTTTTTTTTAAGATTTTATTTATTTATTTGACAGAGACAGCGAGAGAGGGAACATAAGCAGGCGGAGTGGGAGAGGAAGAAGCAGGCCTCCTGTGGAGCAGGGAGCCCAATGCAGGGCTCGATCCCAGAACCCTGGGATCATGACCTGAGCCAAAGGCAGACGCTTAACAACTGAGCCACCCAGGTGCCCCTCAGTTGTTATTTTTATCTTTCACATCCAAACCCACCCTTCTATACTCTACATTTTGATGCTGGTCTAGAATTCTAAAAATGCTATTTCTATCTTGTCAGGGAGCCTATAATACTAGAGGAGGAAGAAGGGACTTGAGCCTTCCTGTGCTTCCTGAAAGTTTCCTGTTTCTGTGAGCATCACGTTAGCATCACTTCTTTATCCCAATACTCCTTCCCATAACTGCAGTTTAATTTAGTCTGTTGTTCTCAGTGTTGCAGAACCAAATGCATCCTGCTGTCTCAGAGATACCTGTGTAAGCTGCCTGGTGCCCTCTCTTCAGAGGTCACCTTCCTCCTCTGGGTTGGTAAGCTTTACTAATTCCAATTTCTTTCCTTTGTTCCCCAGTTCTAGGGGTGGGAAGTGCTTCTTGTAGTTGCTACCTCTGTGACACCTTTTCTTGCCCTTTCATTTACTTAGTTAACAACTTTATACCCAGATAACAATTATATTTTCTCTCTTCTAGTAACTGGTATGGTTTCTGTCTCTTGACTGTACCTTGAATGATACAGATATGTGTATGAACTGCAATTTTCCTGCCCTTTCTTTTATTGAAATTGGCAAGAAGATATTTACTCATGTCTAAGAATCTGTATATGATTTGCAAAAAACAAAAACAAGATGAGTTCATATCAAACAATTTGTCAAAAGAGGAAGAAAACTAGAAGAAATAAATGAACAATATATTTAGTGGCACATTTTGTAGCTGTTTGATTTTTCTCCCATTCTCCACAACTGAGCAGTTGCTCAAAGTACTCTTATATCTTTTTCTTAGTTCTAGAAGCCAATAAATCCCAAAATAATGCCATTACAGTAAAACAAGCTGCATAGCCCAAAGATGGATTTACTGGAATGATGTCAAATGATTGTTTCCATAGTATTGAGTGCTTATTTTAGGACTTTCTTAGAGCTGACATGTCAAAAGGTTATTATTTTGGCTTGAGGAGAGACTTGAAAGGATATTCTAGGGGAAAAGAGCATGACTTAATAATTGCTTACTTCTGGGAGGGTCGTGGGGCTGCCTGAAGGGCAAAGGAAGAACAACTCAGGGACATGTTTTGAATAGTTTGTAGCCAAAATTGTGTCCAAGAGAAGAAACAGTTTAGCTGCTATTTCAAAGAAGTAAGCCAGTCCTGAGGCTTAAACTAAAACTTGAATTAAAAAATTGTGGCTTTGTATAATTATTCTGGCTTAGGATGTTGAATATTGCTGAGGAACATACATGCTTTGGATCTGTTTAGGATGTCCCAATTTGAGGGGTGCCTGGATGGCTCAGTTGGTTAAGCATCCAACTCTTGGTCTCAGCTCAGGTCTTGATCTCAGGGTTGTGAGTTCAAGCCCTGCATTGGACCCCATGCTGGGCCTGGAGCCTACTTGGGGGAAAAAAGTAGATAAAAGGATATCCCAATTTGGAAAGGAAACCTTCTTAGGCAGTACTGATGTGAAGAATAAAGGCAAAAGAAATGTAGAAAAATTAAATTTCCTTACAACTTGCAGCCCATTGACACGTACTTTAAGACAGGCAGGGTGACCTTCCTCCAGGAACTCAACTGCCTCAATGTTAATACTCTGCAGGAGGCAAAAGGCAACCTTAGCTCAACATTACCCTAACTTACAGGATCCTGTAAGTCTTCTTTAACATATAAAAATCCCTTTGGAAACTTCCTTTATCTCTAAGCCCCCAATACATGTTAGCAATCATCCTCAAAACATACGTCCCACTGACATACATCTGAAGGGTCTCATGACAGATTTTACTAGACAGTAGTAAATGACCTTATCTTGAACAGCCCCTAGCCCCTCAAGGTCCTGAAACCTTGCTTCCAAATTCCTTAGAGACTTACACTATCCCTAATCCCCTCCCAACTTAAAAGTTATATAGTCAGTCATTCCTCACAATCCCAGTGCAGCTCTTTCTGCCCATGGGTCCTGTCCCTGTGCTTTAATAAAACCACCTTTTTTGCAGTTAAGACATCTCAAGAATTTTTTCTTGATTGTTTGTTTCCAGACCCTGACCATCATATCACATCAGTACTATTCTTCCAGATGATCATCTGCTTATGGCATACATTTTTGTTTTCCCTGAAAGCTGGAACCTCCCTCCATCATAGGTCTAGGTTACACAGATGTAGCTCAAGGCAGGGTTTATGGAAATAATTGTCTGTTTTTGTTTTTCTGAGCTAAGCCAAGCACCACCCTACATCAGAGAAATTACCCCCTGCATCTTCTTCTTGTAGGACGTGTTTCAAATTAATAATATATAAAAGCTGCCACATAGTCTTCAGCCTTTGTGAGGACTATGATTATAAGACATGCAGTCTTTCCCATCACCCTCATACCCCTCTTTTCCAAGCACTGTACCAAAGTTACTTGGATCAAATGGCATTTTGTATCCAAAGCATTTAATTCCTGATCCCTTGCTGCAGTCTTAACATTACCACCAGTAAAACCACCATTCTAATCTTTGTCTTGCCTCATTCACCCAGCTTTCTTAATTATCCTCTTCTTTCAAATGTAAATTATCTCCCAAAAAAGCAGACTAGTAGACATCATTTTCTGTGAATGATAATGTAATTCATATGGCTATTGTAACATAAAGTTGGGATATAAAAGGACCTATGTGGTTGTAAGGCACATGTAAAATACTAATTCTGAGTGGAGTGATTAGGTATGTATATTATAATCCCTAGGATGAATAAACAGACATGAAGAGATATAGCCCAAATGACAATAGATAAATTAAAAGTATTAAAGAATATTCAAATAATGAAAGCAAAACAGCAAAGGAGGAAATGGAGAAAACAAAAAATAAAGGGGACAAATAGAAAACAAGTAATAAAATAGTAATCCAACCATATCAATAGTTACATTAAATGTAAATGGTCTAAACACACCAAATAAAGACAGAGGTTAGTCAAACAAAACCAAAATATATGCTGCCTACAAGAAACTTGCTTCAAATGTAATTAAAGTAAGAGGATAGAAAAAGGTATACCATAAAACACTCATCAAAAGATATAGGGAGTGAATCTGCTAACATAAGACAAAGTACAGTTCAGAGCGTCGAAAATTGCCAAGGATAGAGGGAGACATTGCAGGTTAATAAAAGAGTTAATTCACTAAAAAGATGTAAGTCTTAAATGTGAATGCACCTAACAGCAGAGCTTCATTAACTACCATACAGTAATGGTAGAAGACTATAACATTCTTCTCTTTGTAATAGATAGAACTAATAGACAGAAATTCAACAAAGATATAAAAAACTGACCAATACCATCAAGTCACTGGATCTAATTGACATTTATAGAATATGCCATTCGACAATACAAGAATACACATCTTTGGTTTTTGGGTTTTTGTTTTGTTTTTAGAGAAGGGAAATTGCAGAGGGAGAGGGAGAGAGAGAATCCTAAGCAGGCTCCATATCCAGCATGGAGCCCAACGCAGTGCTGGATCTCACAACCCTGAGATCATGACCTGAGCCCAAATCAAGAGTCAGACACTCAGCCTACTGAGCCACCCAGGTACTCCAAGAATATACATTCTTTGTAAGTGCACAAGGAACTTTCACCAAGATAGACCATACTCTGGGCCATAAAATATACCTTAACACATTTAAAAATATTAAAATTATACTATGTTTTCTGTTATAAGAGAATTAAATTAGCAATCAATAACAGAAAGATTATCTGGAAAATCCCCCAAATAACACATTTCTAAATAATCCACCATTCAAAGAGGAAATCTCAAGGGAAATTGGAAAATATTTTGAACTGAGTGAAAATAAAAATGCAACAAAATTTGTGAGATGCAGCTAAATTAGTGCTTAGATGGAAATTTATAGCACTTATAAATGCTCATATTAGAAAATGCTCATGTTAAGGGTGATGTATGGAATTGTTGAATCACTATATTGTACACCCGAAACTAATATAACACTGTATATTAACTAACTTGAATTTAAATAAAAACTTAAAAAAATAAAATTAATCTTTTCCCTAAAAAACACTTATATTAGAAAAATGTTAATATGTTTATGTTAAAAATGCTCATATTAGAAACAAAAGAAAGGTTTCAAAACAATAATCTGAGCTTCCCCCCTTTTAAAACCAGTAAAAGGAGAGCAAATTAAACAAAAAGCAAGCAGAAGAAAAAGCTTCTAAAATGAATAAATGAGTTTAGCAGGGTCACAGAATATAAAGCCAATATGTAAAGATAAGAGCAGAACTCAGTGATACTAAAAATAAGGAAAAGCGATAGAGAAAGATCAATGAAGCCAAAAGCTAGCTCTTCGAAAAGGGTGAAAAAATTGATAAACATATAGCCAGACTGGTGAAGTATAAAAAGAGAAAAGACATTGAGGCCACATATTCAAACAAATACTTATACATGAATATTTATATCTGTATTATTCACAATAGCCAAAAGGGGAAACAACTATAATGTTCATTAGCTGATGAGTGGATAAACAAAATGTGGTACATTTTTTTTTTTTTAAGATTTTATTTATTTACTTGAGAGAGAGAGAACACATGAGAGGGGATAGGGTCAGAGGACGAAGCAGACTCCCCGCCGAGCAGGGAGCCCGATGCAGGACTCGATCCCGGGACTCCAGGATCATGACCTGAGCCGAAGGCAGTCGCTTAACCAACTGAGCCACCCAGGCGCCCCCAAAATGTGGTACATTTATACAGTGGAATATTTTTCAGCCTTAAAAAGGAATGCAATACTAATACATAGTACAACATGGATGAGCCTTTAAACGTTATGCCAAGAGAAAGAAGTCATATTCAAAAGGTCATATATTTTATGATTCCATTTATATGAAATATCTGGACTAGGTAAATCCATATATACAGAAAGTGGATTACTGGTTGCCAGAGGCTTGATGGGTACCAGGTTTCCTTTTGATGTGATGAAAATGTCTTAGAATTAGAGGAGGCTATGGTTGCACAGCATTATAAATGTATTAAATGTCACTAAATTGTAAACATTAAAGTAATTAATGGTTAATTTTATATTATCTGTATTGTACCTCAATTAAAAAGAGAAAGAGGACACAATTTGCCAATATCAGGAAGAAAAGGATGGACTGCAGACCCTAAAGTCACTAAAAAGATGGTAAAGGAATACCATAAACAACACTATATCCATAGTTCAACAACTTAGATGAAATGGACAAATTCCTTGAAAAACACAAACTACCAAAATGCAAGAAGAACTTGGTAATGTGAATAGTCCTATACCTAGTAAAGAAATTGAATTTACAGTTAAAAAATCTTCCAACAACAACAAAAAAATTCTAGGCTCATGTGGTTTCACTGGTGAATTCTACCAAACATTTAAATAAGAAAATTTCTACCTAATTTTAATTTCATTTCTACTTAATTTTTTCCAGAAAATAGGAGAGGGGGGAACAGCTATTTTATGGGGCCAGAATTACCCCATTATCAAAAGCAGACAAAGGTAAGACAAGAAAAGAAAGCTACAGACTAATATCCCTCAACACCATATTAGAAAATAAAATCTAGGAATATGTAAAAAGGATAATACATCATGACCAACTGATATTATTCCAGGAGTGCAAGGCTGATTCAATAGGTTGAAAATCAATCATTATAATTCATCGTATTAACAGACTAAAGCAGAAAATGCACATGATCATCTCAATAGATACAAAAAATGAAAAAGAATTTGACAAAATTCAACATCCATTAATGATCAAAACTCTCAGAAAACTAGGAATAGGAAAGCATTTCTTTAACTTGATAAAGAGCATCTGCAAAATAACTACATCTTAATGGTTAAAAAAAACTGAATGCTAAGATAAAAAATAAGGTCAGGATGTAGAAAAGAAGATATAAACTGCCTCTATTTGCAAATGATGTGATTGTCCATGTAGAAAAATTCATGGAATCTACAAACAAACAAACAAAAAAGCTTCTAGAACTAATAAATGAGTTTAGCAATATTACAGGATACAAGACCAATATATAAAAAATCATTTGGTTTTTATATATTTGCCAATGAACAATTCAAAATTGGAATATTTAAACTTTATGAGAACACACACAAAAAAGGAAATACTTAGCTGAAAATCTTACAAAATACATGCAGGATCTATATACTGAAAACTATTAAATACAGATGAGAGAAGTCAAGGGAGATATGTGTTGTATCCATGAATTCTAAGACTCCATATTGTTAACTTGTCAATTTCCCTCAAATTGATCTATAGATTTTAAATGATCGCAATCAAATTCCCAGCAGGAATTTTTGTAGATAACAAGCAGATTCTAAATTTAGGTGTAAAAGCCTATGAATTCAAATGGCCAAAAAAGTTTTGAAAAAGAACAAGAGAAGACTCATACTATCTGATTTCAAGACTTACTACAAAGCTGCAATAATCAAGAAAGTGTGGTAATTGGCAAAGGCTTGTGGTTACAAGACATGCACATTGCCTCCAACCTACATATCTCTTTCCCAAGTGCACACTGAAGCAAGTGGAATCAGTGATATTTTGTATTCCAAAGCAGACCTGTGGCAGAGACTTCTACTTATCCTCAAATATTTATCCTTTCTTCTTTTTTAGTAATAGAACCTGACTTTTAATGGGACATACGGAAACTACATTTTTCCTCCTCTCTTGTAGATAGATAGATGTGGCCCTATAACTAAATTCCAGCCATTGGGGATGTGATCAGAAGTGTTCTTAAGTATCTTTAAGTTTGTGCCCTTACATGGAATGTGAGGCTGGAATGGGAGCCATCTAGGAACATGCAGGAAAGGGCAACGTCCTAGACCATGCATGAAACAACTCAGAGGGATCTGGGCTTCTGGAACCTAATAGAGCAGAGCAAATCTACCATCTCTTTTATTTATGCCAGTTATTTAATCTGTTAAGCAATTGAAACAACATCCTAGAATCTGACACTTAACCAACTGAGCCACCCAGGTGTATTGTGGAATATTTCAAATGTATTCATTTCAAGGATATTTTGATATTGCAAATTACCAATAATAGATTTAACTTGTGAGTCTTCCTTTCATTTACTGTTTGCAGAAAATCAGTCCTATGATATTCATATCTCAATTTAAACCTTCATTTATAGATAAGTAGTGGTTTCTATGAGAATTCTGTGCAAGTTCACTAAAAAAAATAAACTTGCTCCACAATTTATTAAGTTTTATTAATTATCATGAATTATTAGTTTTAAAATTTATTATTTTACTAGAGAGCATCAATTCTGGATAAATTTTTTTCTTTGCCTACATGAGTAAGGATAATAATAATAGTTACCATTTATTAAGTACTTACGAGGTGCCAGGCATTGTGCTAACTCTTTTAGATATATTGTCTTAAATAATTTTCACAACCACAACACTGTGTGACAGATATTTTAAATATTTTTTATTTATTTATTTGAGAGAGAGAGCAGAGTGAGCAAGAGAGAGCATGAGTGGGGGGAGGGAGTGCAGAGGGAGAGGAAGAAGGCTCCCGCTGAGCAGAGAGCCAGATGCTGGGCTCAATCCCAGGACCCTAGGATTATGACCTGAGCTGAAGGCAGTCACTTAACCGACTGAGCCACCCAGCGTCCCTTGTGTGACAAATATTTTATTTCCACTTTACAGTTGAGGAAACGGAGTCTCAGAATTAGTGAGTTACTGACATTTATCCAGTAAGAATGTATTGTAGCCAAGTTCTAAATCCTTGCTTTTAATCATTTGAGGAGCATCACTGCATGGCTGAATGCCAAAACATTTGAGTAAAGAGTGAGGAAAAAAATCAGTCATTAATTACTGGTTACTTGGTGTCATATAGACTTCCATTTGTTGTGCTGAATTCAACTGTATTGAATCCATTACTCTGATTTCTTATGTGGCTAAAAATCCAAGGAAAATTGGTTGAGTTCTATCAGCTCTAAAGTTTCCAAATCACTGGGAAGCATGTAACTCTTTTAGGAAAAGAATTCTTAAAAATCTCAATTATACAATTAAATGGCAATCACACCCACACATCATGTGCAAAAAATACAGTAATAAGGGAAGAGAAATAATTGTGGCTATAATTAAATAACAATACAATAATTAAATATTAGAGTACTAATGTTAGAATTGGAAGTTGTGGAAGTTTAAATGAAATTTCTGTCTTCAATTAAGAAGTCATATCTTTATATTACTTTAAAATATTAGGGAAAAAGCCATTTCAAAAAAGTCTTCCTTCCCCTTGGCAGACTACTCTGCAGAATCCTAGTAAGCTTTCACAGATGATAGCTTAATTTTTTTTTTTTTGAATTTAGGTTTGTAAACCAAGAAGAATTCTCTAAACCTTAAGTAGTTTACTATAATAAGCAAAAACTCTGTTGGAAGATAATTTTTAAAATAAGTAAATAATTTAAATTTAAAAACTTATATGAATGAATCTTTGTGAACCACTATTTAGAGTATTCTTTTGATAATCTAGAAACTGTACTCTGTTGTCCAAAATTCTTATTTTTTTGTGTTATATTTCCTATTGCTATCAGAAAAGAATACATAATGACAATTGAAAATATTTCACACCTGAGAAAGAAATCTTACTGAAAAGAATAAAGAGTCATAGATAGGATAAAAATAAACTAATCATAAATATTTTGATGGTAGTTTCAAACAGAACAGTCATAGAGCTCATGATAAACACATAAAAAGATTTTATCCATAGCGTGAAATCCAAAAACACCTTTCAGTTCTCTCTTGATTGACCCTGAATAAAAGTCTTACTTCAGGTGACAAAAAAAGGTCCATTACTGTTGCTCATGCATTTCAACATAAAAATGGAATGGAATCATTGACTACAGGTAGAAATGTGCAAAACTACTCAAGATAAATATGCTGCTTTGAGGCTACACATTCACTCCACTTCTGTCTGCCAGCTTGATTTTTGAATTGGGCACTCATGGATAAAAGGTATGTGATCTGAAAAAAATAGTGTGTGTCTTTTAAAAGTCAGTGTCATATAATGTCATTCCTTTTGGCAAAATTTATGTTACATGGTATTAGACTATGGCCTAGCTAATGTAACATGATGCATTAAAAACTGCACCTCATGATTGCAATATGTGTCAGAACAATGAATTGTTATATCAGATACCTGTTCAGCTGTAAATAGGGCCTCTCTAAGTCACTGACAAAAGGATTATATTCTCCCGATGCCTGTGTAGAATTTCTATTGTCTAAAACATGTAGCCGTCCAACATCCATATTCTGTGACCTGTGGCCATTTAAGTTGCCTGTTTACTACATGCATACAGTGAGAACATAGCACATTGTGGAAGCCACAGTTGGAGATATTTTTGTTTTCATAGGCATATTCCAAAGATCCACTGGTTATATCTTCCCCTCTCCCCAGCAGAGACATATACATGGAATTCTAATGGATACTGTATCAGTTAGAAAATCCTTTGGACTGCTACTAACAAAAAGCCCATAAAGAGTAGCTTAAATACATAAGGATTTGTTTTTATTACATGAATAGAGATAGATAGCTGCTGGTTTGGGTTTTGATTTTTGTTCTGAGACAGTAGCTCAGTGATGTAAGGATGGTGTCTCTGAAAATTTTATCTTTCCCTTATGATTGAAAGATGGAATTTTAATTTCAGTTATTCCATCTACTTTCATGGAAGAAGCGGGAATGGGCAGATCCCTGTCTTGACTGCTTTTATCAAGAAATCCAAATCATTTCCAGCAACTACCTACATATTTCACTTATATGTAATTATCCAGACCTGTGTACCTGGAGACCTCTAGCCACAAGGGAAGTTGAGAAAATGGGCCCTACAATGGAGCAGGCAAGGAAGAAGGGTTTGGGGAATGAATGTTGGGTAGACCAGTTAATAATGTCTATTATAGATGCCACTAATAATTTATAAATAGAACAGGAAGTATAGTATGGGGAAGCCTTTAAACATTGATGAATTCATATGGTAAAAAATTTAATCAATATTAAATTGTACCTGTACCTCACACCATACACAAATATGAATTCTAGTAGAATATGGATGTAAATGTGTGAAAGGTAAAAAATAAATCATCTATAATAAAACACAAGATAATATCTTTATGACCTTGTGTGTAGGCAAAGATTTCTTAAATAGGGTACAAAGAATATGCACCATAAAGGGAAAAATGTCATAACTGGATTGCTAAAATCTAAATCTAAAATTGAGAACTTCTGTTCATTCAATATACTACCCAAAGGGTGAAAAAGCAAGCCAAGAGTTGTGTTGTTTCCAGTTTGTTGCTATTATAAGAGCATTCTTGTGCATGTCTTTTAGGAAACATATGCAAGCATTTGTACTTGATACTTGCAGAAGAATTTGTGGTCATGGGGCGTGCATATGTTCAGCATATGTACACTCTGTCAAATCATCCTGGGTAGGCTCCAATGCATGGTGAGCTGCAGCCGGACCTTCCTCCATGAGTTCCTAAGAAGTCGTGTGTTCAGTCAGAAGTGATAGTCTAATGCCCTGGCCTGCCCTCTTGGATGAGTAGAAACATTGAGAGAGAACAGAAGACTGGGCCATAGGTGACATCAGCCGACAGTTGATATATTAGTTTCCCATTGCTGCTGTGACAAATTACCAAAAACCTAGTGGCTTAAAACAACACCCCTAGAGAATGCCCTAAGTTCCAAACACATTCGTCCCTGCATCTACTATGAAGTTATAAACCCTAGCTCCTCATAGTATTTGGGATCAATTTCCACTACCAGTAGAGTAATTTCTTTTTTCTTTCTTTCTTTTTTTTTTTTTTTTTTGTGGCCTGGTAGTCCACTCACATAAGGAGCCCAAAGCAATAGTATAGTAGTATCCAATAGTAGGCATAGCTTCAAATTCAGTGGAATTTTTACTATTTCCTATAGTGGAAGCATTCTCCATGGAACTAAGACCTTTAATCTAATAGAGCCTAAGGTGACATGGACCATAATAACAAATACCACAAGTGGTTTACTGGATGTGGTGGTAAAAGGTGCCTATCCTATTTGCATCTGTTGGTTTCTTGGTTCCATTCCATGTATTCTATGTATTGAGGGACAGTATATCAGCTATTAGTTCAGTGCATATGTCATATCCTGGGGAATGGTGGCCCAACCAAATTGTCACATTAGCTGAGTCTTTAACAGTTATTCTACCATTCTATTAAACTGGTTACTTCTAGGTGATGAGGCATATGATAAGATCAGAGGATTCTGTGGTCTCACTGTTATACTTCTTTTGATCTCAGGGAATGTTGAGTGTGATACCCTGTTAATAAGCAAATCCCTATCTAGAGTAGATGTCAGTTCTGGTAAGGATAGATCACTGTCTGTGTCAGTTTAGATCCTTCAAGAAGCAGAAGCCAAGATAGGACTAGAGATGCAAGGATCTATCAAAGGAAACACCTGTAAAGGACATGAGCTGGGAGCAACTTCAGACTGCAATACAGGTCTTGTCTGACACCTGTGAAAAGGAGGGAAGGAAAGATTGGGTAGAAAGAGCTTTAGACTTTGGTGAAGTTCTTGTGAAGTCTTCCCAGGTTAATAGGGAGTTCCTGAGCTAAGGTTTCCCATTAGAGGAATCCCATGTTGGACAGGGATCATCTGGCTCTAATACCACTGCTGTGCTCAGTAACTGGAGAGAAGCATGTCCTTGGTGTAAATACATGAATCCAAAGGTGTAGAAGGTGGAGGCTGACAGTTAACTATGCTTCCTACAGAAGCGTCTCTTAAAGGTAGACCTGAACAGTGTACTCTCATGGTTGCTACGCTGTACATTCCAGAGAGGAAGTGGTCCTATGTAATGGAGCTTTCAACCAGATAGTCTTCTCCTGGAATGGTGCCACATCAAGGGCTCGGTATTGGTCTCAACTGCTGGCAGGTTTGACAGTCAGCAATGGCTGCAGCTAGATCAGCCTGGAGGAAAAGGAGCCCTGCATAGTCTCTGCATTAGTTATCTATTGCTGCATAACAAAGTACCTCAAAAGTTAGTGGCTTAAAACAACAAACATTTATTATCTCAGCCTCCATATAAAGCCACTGACCAAGGGTTCTGCTAGCAGCTTTGCAGCAGGAGGAAGCTTTCTCTTTCCAAGTGTCTTTAGGGCAACCTCTAACTGGGCTATCGTGCAGCAGCAGTCCCTATATAGTTAACATCCACTTACTGTACTGACCCATCTGTGGATGAGGTCCACATTTTCTTTCTCCATTACAAAACTTTGGTTGAAGGGAATCTCCAGGGAAGCCGTAGAGTTGAGGGAGATGTGTTGGTGAAACTATCAGAATTAGATGTCCTAGGAATTTACAGGTGACTTCTGGACCTGCTCAGGCTCAATCCCAGATGTACCATTTTTGCACAGTGGATTACTATTATGCCCACCCATAATGAATCTGATAATAGTCCTTTGATAATTGGTGGCTTTGTCCCTATAGTTTCTGGGTGGCATGTTATCAATTCTCAGTCTCTCCTAGGGCCCAGAGTATCTCTGGGGTTGTCTTTCAAAAAGTGAGTATTTCTCTACCACAACAGGCAGGACCTATATGCTTTTCTCCTCTTCGGGTTTACCAGAGACTTCACACAGTATCCTTAGCCACAAGATGCATCAACATCATTGAATCTACTGGTTCGTATGCCCTGAATAGCAGGGGAGCTTGTCCTGCAGCCCAAACTGGATGCAGGACCCCACTCTCGCTCGGTCCCCCACTCAAAGCTGCTGTGTTCTGCTTCACTTGATTCATCTGCCAGAATAGTACTCCCAAGTGCAGTGTATTACTACCCCACTTACTTGGAAAGTGATTCCGAGGCCAGGAATGAGCAATGGATAAATGGAACAGGGAAAGAAGGAAAGGAAATTCAAGCGTGGATTATTGAGTTTGTCAGTTGCTACAGGTGACTGGTATTTGATTCCATGGGATCAACTGAAGAGTTTTATGAAATATGTCTACTGCATGGAGACCTAAGAAGGGGAGCATTTGAAGTACTGGGTTGTGCACACATGTGTACTGAGAAGTTTCCCATGCCTGTCTCCTGTCCCTGTGGGGCTCTGGACCATGCCTGAAGCAAGGCACTTCCAGACTGCAGTCCTGCAATGCTGGTCAAAGCCTGAGTGTGGACTGGGTTGCCACTGAAGTGGCTCCAGTTAGAGGGAGGGCCAAGAGAATTTGAAAAAAATGTACAAGTAGCAGTGAAGAAAGTGGATCTTCTAGATCTCTTCAGAAGGGGTGCAATTCTTAATGATGAAGGAAACATTTCAAGTCTTACCAGCACCCAGAAGTAATTATCAGAGACGTTTCACAAAAATATACTTGTACCAACAGTACTTCTTGATTTAAGTTATTTCTCCAGGGATGTCTTCTCCCGCTGGCCACCTGGTTTTACTCAACAGAAGTATAGCATCAGAGCAACTGCATGTTAGCCCTGTATAAGTCTCAGTGCATGCAGCTTGTCTCAGAGTTCCAGGAAGGTAAAGACATGACCAGTCCTTTGTTTGTGTCAAAATTAGAGATCTATCTCAGTCCCATATTTGACTTTTCTTTAACTCAGAAAAAACTTACTATGCATCTCCTAAGAACTAGGCATTGACCTTGGTGCTGAGGAGACTAAGAGGAATGTATTGTGGTCTCTAATCTTGAGGAGCTTGGAGTCAATTGGGAGAGAATGGCATGGAGAGATGGCAAGACTGAGTTCATAGCTCTGTAAGCGTATGGGGAAAACAACTTGTTGTTTGTGAGGCAATCTGCAGTGAAAAATATTACCACAACCCTCCAAGATTAGCAAGGGAAGAATTGCCACTCAGGGAGGAGATAACTACACTTTCCTCTTGCTCTGACAGATTCTCCCAGTTTGGGGGCATCTCTTCAACCCTCAATCTCAAATGCTGATAAATGTATCCCTTAAAGAGTAGCCTACGGATTCATTCCTATAGTTCACCTAAGTCCCAGGCTGGAATATTTAAAAACAACTCAATTAAGATTTAAGGATAACAGAACAAAAGGATGCCAAACAGTGAGAAATGCAGTTTACATAGTTTGTATTTCTTTTCTTTTACTTCCTTTTTTTAAATTTTAAAGCAGCCTGGCTTGGAGCCCAACATGGGACTTGAATTCACAATGCCAAGATCAAGACATGAGCTGAGATCAAGAGTTGGATGCCCAACTGACTGAGCCATTCAGATGCCCCATCATGTACATTTCTATATTCATATGAATGTGCATCCTATTGTGTTCTTAGTTTCCTGTTTAGGGCCTCATTTCCAGATTACTTATTTATTTAATGAACGCTTTGTATGGGGCTTAATAAGTACCAGCACTATCCTAAGCACTTTACAAATGTTAACTTATTTTAAGCTTTATAACAATCTGGTGAGGTGGGTATTATTATCACCGACATTTTAAAGAGGAAAAAACTGTGGCATTGAGTGGTTAGTAACTTGTCCAGTTTTACACAGTTAGTAAGAAGCAGAGCTATGATGTGACCTTAGGCAGTCAGGGCCAGAGCTCATGCTCTTAACCACTACTCTAAACTCCTGACACTGGGAACAATTTCACCTGATTCCCTATCCTTAAGGGTGGGCCAAACTCCATGATCTTAACGCATAGCCTCAAGTATACAATATAACATATACAGACACAGATTAAACACACACTGTCCTTGAGGGCCTGGGCATGGGCCTGGGTACACACAGCAGCAGCATCTGTCTTTGGGTTATAGTAATTACTGGTTTACAGTAAAGTCACAGATGATACAAAATCATTAAAATAAAGAAATAAAAGGACAAAAGGGTAGAGATGGAGTTGGGGGTTGGAAAAGACAGTTGGTATTTACATCAGAAAACCTAGGCTGAGGGAAACTCCTGCAAATCAGTGTACGACTTAGCTCTGAAATTCTGGAAATCAAGGAAAAAGAATATGAAGAGTACATGGCTTTTATTGCCTGACTGAAGGAAGATCCTTGATGATAGCAAGAGCCCTAGCTGCACAATCTTTCGGTCTGTGGGTTTGGCTGCTGTTGTTTCTTTGCCTTAAAAGGGCTCCCAGTAACTTTATATTAATGATCTACTAGATTTCTAACTGTAGCATTTTGCTTTGGTGACTCTGCTGTTTTTTTGTTTTGTTTTGGAACCCCATCCTTCCCCTCCACCAGTATGTCATAAATTTGCTGTGTCACTTGAATTGTATTTCAGTGTGCCAGCCAGTCGGATGACATTATTTACTGAATTTTAGCATCTGCTGTGTATGGAACCTGGTGTTAAAGGACTTTCAAACAATAGTTTTTAAAAGAAATATACTAAAAATAAAATTTAATATTGGGTGATTCGAAAGCATTCAGGCAGCATTGAATAGGCAGGGGTCAGTCATGGTAGCCTTTTCCAGAAGGTGGGTTTTAATCCTGGATTTAAACTAAGGGTCTTGGACTGGCAGGGGTGGAAGAGTGTTCCAGAGTTAACCATGACAGCCAGAATGAGGAAATCAAGTGTAGGGAATGGAAAAGACAATCAGGTAGATGTCTTTGAAAGATGACACCAAGAAATAAGAAAACAAAGGAGGCTCTGCCCTGCATCCTTTGGGGGACTCCATCAGGAAGAGGCTGACCCGGGGTGCACTTCATTTTATGCAACAGACACAACGCCTGAGAGTATAAAATAAGAGTAAAAAGTGGAGCGTCTACTGTGCATCAGGCACTGAGATTTAATTTTCGTATCTACTCTGTAAAGTGGGAATTATTTTCATTTTGCACACAAGGCAGTGGGCTCAGCAGTGAGGTTAAGTGGCCCATGTGCCCAGTGTTGTCCAATTATTATACCGTGGAACCTCCGAAGTCAATCGGGTTGTGTGACCACGAAGCCCAAGCTTTTGTATGCCACATACATTTTTGTAACTTGAATATTGAAGATAAGCAAGTGGTGAGGATTATTTGAATAAGTCCTAGAGTCCTTTCTTCTGTGAGTTACATGTCTACAAACATGTTTTGCAAAGGTCCGAGGTAGAGATTTTCTTGACTGAGTGCATGATGTTAGTTTATTTCATCAAACATACATTACTTTGCCCCATTTGACACCAGATAATGACACCGAAAATATCCTTAATACAATTTTTAGGTCATTCCGTCCATTAGGCAGATAATTTCGCAAAGCAATGTCATGGCCAAACCAATCTACCGGGGAAGGTAACTGAAGTTTCCCACAACGCCCAGGCTGTGGAGACCGGGAAAAGTGTAACTCGCGTCCACACTGAAAGAAAGGCTGTTCAAACACTAAAAGGAAGGCTGTCCGAGCGAGACGAGGGTAGGCTCCACGAGGGGGAAAGTGGGTGGAGGCGGATGACAGCCGCTGCGCGGAGTGACCCGCCCTGGGCCCGCGGGCCTCCGACCCCGCCCGTCGGTGTGGCCCGGCACCAGGGCCGCGCCGGGGCCTGCGCATGCGCGCGGGGCCACGGCGCCTACGCCGACACTACCACCTCCTACGCGCCGTCTTCCGCCGCTGTTACCCTAGCTCTCCACCCTTCCGTCCCGCGGCGCCCGAGTGGTCATGGCCGATCCTCGCGTGAGGCAGATCAAGATCAAAACCGGCGTGGTGAAGCGGTAAGGAGCCGCGAGCAGCGCACACGCCGCCGCCTCTCCTTCGCCTTATGGCGGTCCGAGAGGCCGGGCGGAGCGCAGGCCCAAAGCGGGCTCGGGACTCCAGGCCTCACCTGGGGCTCCGCGGCCGGGACGCGGCGGGGACGCGTCGGTGCCTGAGCCCGCGGGCCGGGACACCCCCCCGCCCCCGCCCCCGCCCCGGCCCCGGCCGTCTTTCTCCTAGAGAACCGAACCGTTGGGCGGCGGGGTCGGCGCGGCCCCGCCCCTCGGGCGCCGGCGGTAGAGGAGACCGGGGAGCGGCGGCCGGGGAGGTGGAGGGGCGGCGGCCCGGAGCCGGAGGCGGCGCCGTTCGGGGTCGTACCTCCGGGGTGCGCGCGTCGCGGGTCTCCCTGCCCAGCTTGATTGGTGGGGGGCGGATTCAGTCCATTACCTGCCCTCAGATGGATGCGCAAGCCCGTTCTGAGGTTTAGCGGGGACGCCGAGAGCCCGGCCCTCAAAAATGAGGCCTTGCTGGGGCCCTGTGATCTAACATGGCAGGCGGGACTCCCAGTCTCTAAGAACTTGCAGCACACTCACCAAACTTCTGTGGCCTATTTCTCCCCTCCGTCAGTTTCCCCGAAGTTCGCCCCCGAAGCTGTGGGATGCTGTTGAAATAACTATCCTGGGTAGGCCCGTCCTGTAATTGGCCATAATTCTGAGTGCCGTTGGACACTTCAGTACTTCCTAGATTTTTATGCTGCAGACCCAGGAACATCAAACTTTTTGATGAGGCATGCTCGGAGAAAAGATAAACAGCCCCCAGAAGAAGCAGGCTATTTTGCAGTAGAAGTAAATGTCTAATGCTAGCCGTCTGGCTTCTTCCTCCCTTTCCTCTCCACCTTTCCTCCCTTTGTTGATAATTTCCACCGGAGGAAGGACAGGCAAAGGGAAGAATAAATTCACTTAACTAAGGTACTGCCTCTGAGGATCGCACTACTTTCCTAGAAGCTTTATTGTTACGGCAGTAGGAAGATTCTGCGAGTAGTAGTCAAGTGAACAGCCTTTTCTCAAGTGAGAGAAAAATCAAATCTTGATTCTGCCATTTATTATATGTTGCTGAATACCTTACATTGCACCGTGCCTCGGTTACCTCATCTGTAAAGTGGAGTTAGTAGCCACCTCCTGCAGTTCTTGCAAGAAATGCCTGCTGTGCTTTTTAACCCAGTATGTGGCAAATAGTAAGTGGCTAGTTAATGTTAACTTAGTAGTATTGTTTATGTACCTGTTTTACAAATGAGAAGCTGAGGTTTAATGAAGTTAAAGTAGAAAAACTAAACTCGTGCTAGTTAATGGCAGAACAGGGAAAAGAACCAAAGTTTCTGATCTACAACTATTTAAGCTGCAATGCTGTAAAAAAGAGTATTTTTAAAGATGTGTGAAATAGGGGAATTGACATGTATAATTGAAAATATAAATAATTTGCACTGTCACTCACCCTAGAATTCTGTTGTTCACTTTTGCTAGGTTTTGTTTGTCATTTTAGTAGATCTATTTGGCAGAAGTACCAGGGTATCACGGAGAGTGCTTTAGGCCAAAAGTCATGAGAAATGACTCCTGATGATAGTTTTCCATTAATTACCTGTATGATCTTGTCATTTCTCATCCTAATGATCTACACTAGTTTATAAAATTAGTTCCAGTAGTTATATGATTATAATACATATTCTAGAGAAAACACACCCATTTAAATAATTAATAAGCTAAGTTTTTAGGCTTTCAAAAATTGTCAAGCGCATATGGAAATAGCTTGGAAATAAAGTTTGGTTTTCAATTTATTTCAATAGAGCATTATCAAACTTTAATTTTGATTCTTTGTACTTCAGTACAAAAAATTTACCATTTTTGTGAAACCCCTTCATAATTTACTATTTACTTAAAATTTATGTATTTACTCAAATTGCTTATAAATTACTGGAAATGTCTACCACAGATTTTTTTCATGGTTTTTCTAAGGACATTTTGGTGTAGAGCTTCCCCATTTGTAGTAAAAGGAGATACGTTCTTTAATAAACCTAAAATTTCTATTTTAACTGTTCATTATTTATATTTTACCTTGGTAGACAACCATCTAAATCCATAAATATTGTTCCCTGTCTCTCTTCTGTTATTTTTTGCCAGAAAGTTATTTTGCTGATTTCACCTTTTGCCTTAGTGTCCTATTTTTTAAATTCTACATTTTACTTCAGCAAAGAAAAAAGTAGATAATGCAAGATACAGCGGCAACATATTAATAATTTTTAGGGTGGAATGATCATGGGCTTCATTATGTTCTTCTCTGTATGTGTTTAAAATTTTTATAATAAAAAGGTCTTCAAAGGTATGCATTTCTCTCCTCTCCAAATTTAGTTTCAAAGACTTCTTGATTAGTTTCATGATTCAGACATGTTCTTGGTTTTGTGAACAGGCTTCTGTTCAGTGGTTTCTTAAAGCAATGGTCTAAAAACCAATTTCTGTTCTTTTTTTTAGCCAGATGTTCATTTCCCATAGCCTCATTTCTCTTCAGAAGTCACAACTTTTATTTGAAAGAAGACATTTAAAGTCATCATTCCTGTCTCCCAATTATTTCAGGTTTTCTCTCCAGGAGTTGAGAGCCATTAGAATTATATTCTAGTTATAAGTTCTAGAGTTCAGTTTGGGTGGCTTTCCTAGGGAGGGTGAATTCTTAGAGTTAGTGTCTAATCAGTCTGCTAGAATACTTCAGGGATCCAGAAGTTCCCTGTAGTGGATTTTAGTAAGAAATCTGAGCAGGGATGGGGAAAGTTATAAGAGTATGGATATAGGCAGTAAGTAGATGATGGTATGTGGCAACAGAGAGATCAATGAATGAAAGATGTGAGTCTCAGCATGTTGGCAGAATGGTGAAGGCAGTCCAGTGATGGCAAATCACATTAGACAGGAAAGTAGAAGCAAGTTTCAGGATTTTAGGTTAGGCCCTAAGGAAATAGGCAGAAGCCTTACAGTACCCTAGGCCTAAAGAAACTTTGTTATCTCATATGGTAACAAAGGGAGAGGATCAGATTGCTGGAAATAGGTTTTGAGAAAGAGGTTAGAACTCTAGAAACAAGGAAAGAGTCCAGTTACTAAGAATGGCTTATAAGAGTTGGACAGCAATGAGGCTACCTTGGTACTGAGCCTCTCAAGGGCTCCTTAAATATCCCCTTCCCAGTAACAGGATTGTTTTTCCAGAGCTAATTATGGCTGTAAGAGATGTGTGCAGTTTCTTCAAGCAGCAGCCTTTGTTCACATGTGACTCATTATTTAATGAGTGTTAGTTGGTGGGTTCGGGTCTGGCACCAAGATCCATGTTTCAGGCTTTTGCTAGACCTACTGGTATCTGTCACTGGGTCACAGCTAATGTAGCAGCCTAGCAGGGTGTTATCAAATATCACTCCAATTTTCGTTTTCTCCAGTGCATAACTGAAAATCCCCCCTCCCTTTTTTTGATATCTTGGTGGCATCAGTTGTCCCAGTTTACCTGGGATTGAGGGGTTTCTAAGATGTAGACTCTTGGGTGCTAAGACTGGGAAAGTCTCAGGCAAACCAGGATGATTTGTATTAGTACTTCTGCTGTAACTAGCTAGCATACCACTGTTTTGTGTGCCATGATTTATTTGGAGGCTATCTGCTGATAATACAACTGTGAATTGAATGTTGTACCTTACTTAAATTAAAACTTAACTGTGTCCTATAAATATGAATCCTTGCCAGAGTAGTTTTCTGTATCAATTTAAATTGTTAGGGATTTAGAAAATAACTTTTATTAAAGTAGAAGAAAATCGAGGCTCAATGTTTTAAATGTTGATATGGTATTTCAGCTTAATGATCTATGTCTGCTGTAAATTCCCAAGTAAGATTTGTGTTTATAAAATAAGTTTTTTTTACTAGATTTATGGTAAGTACAAGAATACTTATGCAAAAACAAAATGTTATGCATTTAACATAAAAGTTTATTTAATAACCTTAAAGCCAACTTATTTTCAATAAAGCTTGCTAAACTAGGGACGCCTGGGTGGCTCAGTCGGTTAAGCGTCTGCCTTCGGCTCAGGTCACGATCCCAGGGTCCTGGGATCGAGTCCCGCATCAGGCTCCCTGCTCCGCGGGGAGCCTGCTTCTCCCTCTGCCTCTGCCTCTCTCTCTCTCTCTCTCTCTCTATCTCTCATGAATAAATAAATAAAATCTTTAAAAAAAAAAACTTGCTAAACTAGCCCACTGGTGAGTGAATTAACTGATTAAAAATACTTTTTTAAATATATCTTTTTTATAACCATTTTAGATTGGTAATGGTTTAAAATCCAACGTGAACAAAGAATGTTAGGGCATTGGAAATAGCACTGACATTGGCCCATAGTTTTCCTCTGATTAAATGAAAGTGACACCAGTAGATTAGAATGAGACTAGGACAATTCACACTGCAATTGTGTTAGTTTAACTTTAACAATCTTTTAACACTCTTGTTTAAATGTAGCTGACATACCATAATTACAAATCTACAAGCCTTGATTATAGAATTTTACATCATGAATCAGTGGGGAAATTGTATTGATTTTTTTTTTAAGCAAGCACCTTTCCCAAACTGGCATCTTCCCAAATATGTGTATACCTTTACCTCTGATATACAACTGTGTATGATATATATACTATGTACAGCAGACATAATAACAACATAAAAGTTAAGTAAAATTTCCATGTTAATAAATATATATTCATATGTAATGTATATAATACACTATATTGACATACATTGTGTATGTATACTGAATATATTTATTGTACTGACATAAAAGTGAAAAATAGGAATGACACATATGTTTGCATAGACATAGATGTAGTTTTCCCCCTGTAGCTGTAGTTGTTTATATACTTCTTATATTTAAAGTAAAAATGGATAGAAGTGTGGTGGACAGTATCTGGGAGAGGTTAAGGACATAGCCCTGAAAATTTCCTGTAAGGTTTAGTAGCTTTTTTATCTTTTCTCCCACATCATACCCCTTTGATTTGAATTAAAGTAAGTTCAGCCAAAATGGCCAACTTCCTGCCTTGAAATTTAGCCAACTCCTTTTGGAATTTCTGTAATGTATTCAGTTCTCTAAAGCGATGGTCAAAGGCAGTGTCAGAATGGATTGCAGGTGGTCAGCTCTTCACCACCTTCTGCCAACTACTTGGCAAGCAGTGACTTTTAGGAGCTACACAGCTGGCAACCAGATGTCTCTTCAAGCTGGAAAGGGAGAAAGCTAAGGCCACTCATGACCATGGTTTTCCCAACACAAGCTATATTATTCTGTAAGTTAAATGTGGAAGTGAAAGATCTTTTGACCTGTGTGTGTGTGTGTGTGTGTGTGTGTACGTGTGAATGTGTTCTGTGTCTTCATTGCATTTTTTGTTTGGTAGAAAATTTTGAAAATATGTAGTAGAGCAAAGTTGGAAAATTTTGTTATTAATGACTAGTCCACAACCCTTAGAATATAAATGCTTGGATGTGTGATCTATGTATTCCAGGGTTCCATTTCCTATAATGATGCTATTTTATTTGCCTAGAGCTGATTTCTATTTTGTTATTTTTTTTTTTTTAGGAGAGACTTTAAAAAAAAAATTATTTTAGAGAGAGAGCACAGAGGTAGAGGGAGAGAGTCTCAGGCAGACTCCACGCTGAGTGTGGATCTCACGACCCTGAGATCATGACTTGAGCCCAAACCAAGAGTTGGATGCTTAACCCACTGAGCTACCCAGGGGCCCCTAGAGGTGATTTTTAAAAAACATCAATCATATGAGGGATCCAGAGATCATTTATTTAGCAGCTTCACTCAGAACCTACATCTTTGAGTCACTTGGTATAGCGTTGGCATATAATAAATACTCAACAAAAGTCTTTCCAGTGAAGAAATGAAGGCACATAATAAATACTCAACAAAAGTCTTTCCATTAAACAAATGAATGAATGGAACCTTATTCTGTGAGGATTTTTTAATATAATAAGCAGTAGGGAGCCATTGAATCAGTTACAGTAAGACAGTATAATAGTTACTATAGCTATTTATTGTTGCAGTTTGAGTTAAACAAATAGAATCCCAGGCTCCACTTAATACATACTATATATGGGACCCCAGACAAGTTAGTCAACCTTTTAAAAGCCACAGTTTTCTTAGCTGAAAAATGGGTTAATAATATCTTTCTCATAGTGTTGTTGGGAGAATTAAGTAAGTGAATCATGTAAAGCAGTTGGCCAAATGCCTGATTGGTAGTAAATGTTTAGTTATGTTAACTGCTGTCATTATTATCATCATCACCATTCTGTAGTTACATAAAGTGTGGATATAGGGCATAAAGATGAATGATCTGATCCCCTGGAGAGACTGTGAAACTTGCTTTCTTTTAAATTGTGATAAAAATTTGCTTTTCAGTTGTTTGTTATGTTCACTGATTGGCTGCAGAGAGAGAAGGGAGGAAGATGAAGCTTGTGTTTTTGAGTCATCTATAGGACTTTGTAATGGCCATCTTTCTATAAGCTGCTGAGGCAGTGATGCCCTACTTACTCTAAAAATCTCTTTATATCAGTGACAAAAATCTCTTTATATCAGTGACGTTGTCTTTTTAACAGTTTAAAAAATACTGTATCAATATTATTAACACAATATAACAAAGCCAGTAACAAAGCCAGTTTCACTCTTAGTGCATTTCTGTAAAGTTTATTGTAGGGAAGAGTAGTCAAGGGAGTTTTTGAGAGCTGTTATTCTAAAATGTATAAATGATTCACTACAATTGTCAAAAGACATTCTTTCTTTTCTTTCTTTCTTTTTTTTAAAACCAAAATATTTATTTTGTGATTAATCAGTCGTTGAAATCCTTAAGATGAGCTGGATGCTGCAACAGCTGCCCTCTTGGGTTTAGGCGTTGTTCCTTCATGAATCTGTGGTATACAATTTTTAGGTGCTTCATTCAACTGGTCCCAGTGGTATTTCGTCTCTTAGCCTTGGTGCTCCAGTTATACTTTCTCTTCTGCTTGGCAAGATAGCCACATTTGCCACAGGTGGACTTCTGAAGGCAGTAGACCTTAGAGCCACAGTAGGGGCACAACGTGTGTATCTTACTGCTATACTTTCCAAATGATGAAGTCCCCTTCCTCATCTCTTTTCTCTGGCTGAGACCAAAGAGCAACATTCTTACAATTCTAATGCTAGATTATTGTTATTTCCAAACCCTCCTTTATCTTTGGTTTTTATCTTTTTGGGTTTTTTTTTTTTTAAGGATTTATTTGAGAGAAAGAGAGTGAGAGAGCGTGGAGAGCTCGCACAGTGGGGAGGGGCTGAGGGAGAGGGAGAAAGAAACCCAAGCCCACTCTGCATTGAACACAGAGCCTGATGCAGGGCTTAATCTCACGACTCTGAGATCATAACCTGAGCTGAAATTAAGAGCCCGAGGCGTAGGTGACTGCGCCACCCAGGCACCCCAAGGTTTTTATCTTTGGTTTTTAACTGAGTTCCCTGTTTATTGTTGTCATTGAGATCCTTTAACTTGTGCTAAAGAAGTATCTTAGGGAGTCTTATGTATATACATGCGTTCTAACTCACAGTTTGTCTATAAAGGTTATCAGAACAAGTAGGCATGTACTTTTTAACTGAATGACCCTCAGGTTCTGAGCAGTACTAGATGGCATGCTTTTAATATGGCATCCATTGCCTGAAAAACATCTGTACTCTATGAAATTTTTGAAGACCTATAAATCTACTGAAATGTATTTCCACTTAGATTACTGGTATAGCATTGTAATTTTGATCTCCCAAGCCTAGAATGTTAAGTTCTAAGGATTCTGCATTATGTCAAGATATACAAAGATTTTCTTAAGGCCATGCAGTTTTTGTCACCTTTTTAGGGACCAGAGGGGTGGTGTCTAACACACTGCTTTTTACAAAGTAGACATTTAATACATACTTGTCAGTCGAGTTACAGAATGGAGGGAACTAGAGAAGAGGTCAGTTGGATGCCCGGGAACAGCTCAAGAATCTGGAAAAAGAAGTTGCTTTATAACAGTGAGAGATGGAGAAAGTTGATGAATACTCTCTTTAAACTTCAGGAGCAACAGAACTAGCTCTAATAATCTCAGCCTTCAAAGACTTGTCAAGATAGTACTTTTATTAGAGAAACAAGGTAAGAAAATAATTTATATCAAGGATTTGTTTAAAAGTTAACTTTACAGCATTTTTAAGCTATGTTGGAGACTACTGTAGAAAAATTTTTAATTATTAAAGTTCGATCAAGAAATGTTTTGTAGTTTACCTAGAGCTAACCAGAACACTGTCTCCCTTTGATTGTAATTTAATAGAGGTAGGTGTATGTGTATGTGTGTTACTGTCCATTGTTAAGTTACTTACAAAAATAGGCTCACACACTGCAGGGTTTTGTTTTTTTTTTTTTTTTAAGATTTTATTTATTTGAGAGAGAGAGAGAGAAACAGCATGAGAGGGTCAGAGGGAGAAGCAGGCTCCCCGCTGAGCCAGGAGCCCGATGCGGGACTCGATCCCAGGACTCCAGGATCATGACCTGAGCTGAAGGCAGTTGCCCAACCAACTGAGCCACCCAGGTGCCCCAGGGTTTTTTGTTTTTTTTTAAATCTAAGAAAAATAGTAGAGTTATAGGTAAATTGAAATCTTATTATGAGCAGTAGGTGGTATTCCAGAGAAGCTAAAATAGCAAAGTTTTGGCTCGGTCCTTAAGAAATCTGTGCCGTTAAGTTATGCAGTGTACATGTATTGGGATATTTATTCTTAGAACTTCAAGTATCACTTTATGTAAATCCCTGATCTCTAGCTTTATCCTGAACTTTAGACTCATTTTAAAGTATTGAATGAATGCCCTTATTTTAGTTTTCACTAAATCTGTTTTCACTCCATCTGATTTCACGCCATTTGACACCAAACTGATTACCTTCTCAAATCTGATCCTCTTCACCTGTTTTCTTTTATGCAGAAAAATTATTATTTTTAAAAACCTGCCTTGTTTTTCTTTCTTTCTTTTTTTTTTTTTAAAGATTTCACTCATTTATTTGACAGAGAGCACAAGCAGGAGGAGCAGCAGAGGGAAAGGGAGAAGCAGGCTCCGCACTGAGTAGGGAGCCTGATGCTGGGCTTGATCCCAGGACCCTGGGATCATGACCTGAGCTGAAGGCAGACTCCTAACCAGTTGAGCCACCCAGGGCCCCGAGCAGTAATTATTTTATGTATAAAAAAAAAAAATGCAGAGAAAACCCAATAAACCCGAAATGAAACACTATAGGTACATTTGAAGTGCCCTTTCTGAGTCAGTTCCTCTCCCTCTTTGCCTGTAATTTTTATTCTTAATTTGACTTCATCATTTCCATGCATATTTTAAACTTTTAATTTATACTGGAGATACATAAACCATATTATAATATGTCCTGTGAACTTAACATTGTATAACAAAACATATCTGGAAGGATACCCAGGAAACTAGTCATATTGGTTGTCTCCTGGAAGGAAAGCTGTATAACTGGAGGGAGGACAAGAATGGGAGGAAATTTTTATAATTTTAAATCATGTGTTACTTATCAAAATATAAATTAAGAAATTTTACATTGTAAATAGTGTAACTATTCGTAAATTCATAAATATTCATACCTATGAAACTTTTTATTTTCATGCATCTTAATATTACTGTTTTTGAGACTCATGTTGAAACATGTAGCTCTAATTCATTCTTTTGTTTGAACGTACTAGTGTTTTTTTTTCATTCTCGTGTTTATGGACATTTAGGTTTTTTGTGCGTAATGTTACTGTTTTTGAGACTTCATGTTGGAACATGTAGCTCTAATTCATTCTCTTATGTGAATGCACTAGTGTTTTTTTTTCATTCTAGGCTTGATGGATATTTAGGTTGCTTTTCCACTCATTTTTCACTTTTACAAATAATGCTACCATGTAATTTGTTAATTATGGCTCCTAGTGCACATATATAACAGTTAGTGTAAGGCAGAATTTCTCAAGGAGTGGGCCCTGAGTGGATTATAGTTGTGTGGAGATACAGCTCTCCTTTAACCTTCAGGATTATCAGGTGTGGCAAGAACAATGGTGGGATAATACGAGGGAAGAGCCTTTCATACTGAAGAAACAGTAAATACAAAGGCTTGACAAACAGAGCCAGGGTGGCTAGTTTGAGGAACAGCAACCAAGTGAGATAGAAGAGGAGAGGGGTAGGAGACACACCAAGAAGTAGGAGGGAGAGGGTACAGTTCTTATGGGGTCTAGTTTGTAAGGATTTGGGCTTGAGTCTCAGATCAGATGACACCACCTCTGTAGAAGTTTCCCTGGCTTTCTCCAAAGTTAGTGTTTCCCTGTCTGTGTTCTCAAAGAACTTTGTAGTTTTGGGTAAGATAGTACTAAAAATACATTATCTGTTGAATTCACTAGACTAGTGGTTTTCAAAGTATGGTCTAGAAGTCCCTTGGGGTCTCTGAGACACTTTCAGTGTGTCTGCAAGGTAGAAGTTATTTTCATAGTAATACTGAGACATTATTTGCCTTTTTCACTTTAATTTGCTCACAGTTTTATAGTGGAGTTTTCCAAAGGCTATATGGTACGTGATAGTGCAATAGATTGAATGCAGAAAATATGAAAATCTAGATGCTTCTATTAGTATATACATTTTAAAAATTTGCAAAAATGTAAAACATTTGTTAAGTGAATTAAATACATATAATTTTTTAATTTTCAAAACTTTTTAAGAATATCTTAATTTTAATTAATACAATAAGCATTGATATAATTCATATAAATAAAAGCTCCTTGGGGTCCTGTGATAGTGTGATTTATAAAAAGAAATATATGGGAAAGATGGTGGAGGAGTAGGGGGCCCTATTTCAGCTGGTCCCCGGAATTGAGCTGGATATCTACCAGACCACTCTGAGCACCCACGAAACCAGCCTGAGGTGTAAGAAGATCTGGATCTCTACAGACAGAATACCGCAGGCGGTTGGTTTTGAGGTACAAAGTGGGGAGCCATGATTCTGCGGACAGATATCGGAGGATAAACGGCAGTGGGAGGGTGCCTGGCTGTGGGGATCCTACACCGCTGGGGAGCGACAGCCTCACGCGCTGGGGATGGGGCGCAGACTCACAGACCGGTAGCAGCAGGGAAAGGACTTTAGGGCAGCCCCTGGGGCGGAAATCCTGAGCGGCGGGGTCGCGTGTGCACGAACTGGGAGCGGCTGGCAGTTTTAGAAGCACAAAGGGCAGAGACGTGCCCCGACCTGGAGGCAGGACTGGGAGTGCTGCGGAGGGGCGCACAACCCAGGCCGCTGCAGTTTATAGCAGCATGGACAGAAACAGAGACGGTGTGGCCTGGAGAGCTCACTGAAGAACAGACTGCGATCTCTCTGCTTGGAGGCAGAGGGTTGGAAACAGTCTCTTCTGCTCTGACTCGTGGAAGAGACGCGGAAAGCCGCCAGGGAGAGGCGCCAGAGAACAAAAGCCCCAAAGACTGATTCCCACTGAGCCCATCCCCCGCCACAGGGGCGCAGGGAAACTCCGCCCAAACAGGGTTGTCTGAGTAACAGCGCGGCAGGCCCCTCCCACAGAAGACAGGCTGGGAAAACGAGGCCAGCAACCCTAAGGTCCCAAGAAAACAGGTGCATCTTGCTTGGGTTCTGGTCAATAATTTGGACTCTATACATTCCCTCAAACACCCATAAACAGAATGACTAGGAGGAGGAGCCCCCAAAACAGAAAAGACTCAGAGATTATGACTTATGCTGCAGATTTACAAATGGATGCAGACATAACCAAGATGTCAGAGATGGAATTCAGGCTAGCAATTATGAAGACAATGGCTAGAATGGAGAAATCAATTAATGGCAACATAAGAGTCTCTAAGGGCAGAAATAAAAGGTGAATTGGCAGAACTTAAAAATGCTATCAATGAGATCCAATCCAATCTAGATAATGTAACAGCTAGGGTAACTGAGACAGAAGAGAGAATAAGCGATCTGGAAGACAGTATAATAAATAAAAAGGGATGAGAGGAGGCCAGGGAAAAACAACTCAGAATCCATGAAAATAGAATCAGAGAAATAAGTGACACCATGAAGCGTTCCAATGTCAGAATAATTGGAATCCCAGAGGAAGTGGAGAGAGAGAGAGAGAGAGAGGACTAGAAGATGTATTTGAGCAAATCGTAGCTGAGAACTTCCTTAATCTGGGGAATGAAACAAACATTCGCGTCCTAGAGGCAGAGAGGACCCCTCCCAAGATCAAGGAAAGCAGGCCAGCACCCCGGCATGTAATAGTAAAACTTGCAAATCTTAGAACCAAGGAAACCATCTTAAGGGCAGTTAGGGGGAAGGGATTCCTTACATACAGAGGGAGGAACATCAGAATAACGTCAGACCTAACCACAGAGACCTGGCAAGCCAGAAAGGCCTGGCAAGACATATTCAGGGTACGAAATGAGAAGAACATGCAGCCAAGAATACTTTATCCAGCAAGGCTTTCATTTAGAACGGATGGAGAGATGCAGAGCTTCCACGACCGGCAGAAACTGAAAGAATATGTGACCACTAAGCCAGCCCTGCGAGAAATATTAAGGGGAGTTCTATAAAAGGAGAAAGATCCCAAGAGTGATACAGAAAAAAAATGTACAGGGACAATCTATAAAAACAAGGTCTTCACAGGCAACATGATGACAGTTAATTCATATCTTTCAATAATCACTCTCAATGTGAATGGCCTAAACGCTCCCATAAAACGGCACAGGGTTGCAGATTGGATAAAAAGACAGGACCCATCCATATGCTGCCTACAAGAGACTCATTTTGAACCTAAAGATACATCCAGACTGAAAGTGAAGGGATGGAGATCCATCTTCCATGCCAACGGACCTCAAAAGAAAGCTGGGGTAGCAATTCTTATATCAGACAAATTAGATTTTAAACTAAAGTCTGTAATTAGAGACACAGAAGGACACTATATCATTCTTAAAGGGTCTGTCCAACAAGAGGATCTAACAATTGTAAATATCTATGCCCCCAACATGGGAGCAGCCATCTACATAAGCCAACTGTTAACCAAAATAAAGAGTCATATTGATAACAATACGTTAATTGTAGGAGACCTCAATACTCCACTCTCAGCAATGGACAGATCATCTAAGCAGAAAATCAACAAGGAAACAAGAGCATTGAATGATACATTGGACCAGATGGACCTCATAGATACTTACAGAACATTCCACCCTAAAACAACAGAATACTCATTCTTCTCGAGCACACAAGGAACTTTCTCCAGAATAGACCACATACTGGGTCACAAATCAGGTCTCAACCGATACCAAAAGGTCGAGATTATTCCCTGCATATACTCAGACCACAATGCTTTAAAACTGGAACTCAATCACAAGAAAAAAATTGGCAGAAATTCAAACACTTGGAAGCTAAAGACCATTCTGCTCAAGAATGTTTGGGTCAACCAGGAAATCAAAGAAGAACTTAAACAATTCATGGAAATCAATGAGAACAAAAACACATCGGTCCAGAACCTATGGGATACTGCAAAGGCGGTCCTAAGGGGGAATACATAGCCATTCAAGCCTCACTCAAAAAAATAGAAAAATCCCGAATTCACCAACTAACTACACACCTTAAAGAACTAGAGAAAAAGCAACAAACGATGCCTAAGCCACGCATTAGAAGAGAAATAATTAAAATTAGATCAGAAATCAATGAATTAGAAACCAGAAACATAGTAGATCAGATCAATGAAACTAGAAGTTGGTTCTTTGAAAGAATAAGATCGATAAACCACTGGCCAGACTTATCCAAAAGAGAAGAGAAAGGACCCAAATTAATAAAATTATGAATGAAAGGGGGAGAGATCATGACTAACACTCAGGAAATAGAAACAATTATTAGAAATTATTAACAACTATATGCCAATAAACTGAGCAATCTGGATGAAATGGAGGCCTTCCTGGAAACCTATAAGCTGCCAAGAGTGAAACAGGAAGAAATTGACAACCTGAATAGGCCAATAACCAGTAATGAGATTGAAGCAGTGATCAAAAACCTCCCAAAAAACAAGAGTCCATGGCCTGATGGATTCCCTGGGGAATTCTACCAAACATTCAAAGAAGAAATAATACCTATTCTACTGAAGCTGTTTCAAAAAATAGAAACAGAAGGAAAACTTCCAAATTCATTCTATGAGGCCAGCATTACTTTAATCCCCAAACCAGGCAAAGACCCCATCAAAAGGAGAATTTCAGACCAATATCCCTGATGAATATGGATTCCAAAATCCTCAACAAAATCCTAGCTAATAGGATCCAACAACACATTAAAAGGATCATCCACCACGACCAAGTGGGATTTATCCCCGGGATGCAAGGGTGGTTCAACATTTGCAAATCAGTCAGTGTGATAGAACACATTACTAAGAGGAGGGAGAAGAACCATGTGGTCCTCTCAATTGATGCAGAAAAAGCGTTTGACAAAATACAACATCCTTTCTTGATTAAAACTCTTCAGAGTATAGGGATAGAGGGAACATTCCTCAAGTTCATAAAATCCATCTATGAAAAACCCACAGCGAATATCATCCTCAATGGGGAAAAGCTGAGAGCCTTTCCCTTAAGATCAGGAATACGTCAGGGATCCCCACTCTCACCACTGTTGTTCAACATAGTATTAGAAGTCCTAGCAACAGCACTCAGACTACAAGAAATAATAGGTATTCAGATTGGCAAAGAGGAAGTCAAACTCTCTCTTTTCGCAGATGACATGATACTTTATGTGGAAAACCCAAAAGACTCCACCCCCAAATTACTAGAACTCATACAGCAATTCAGTAATGTGGCAGGATACAAAATCAATGCACAGAAATCAGTTGCTTTCTTATACACTAACAATGCAACTGTAGAAAGAGAAATTAGAGAAACGATTCCATTTACAATAGCATCAAAAACCATAAGATACCTTGGAATAAACCTAACCAAAGAGGTAAAGGATCTATACTCTAGGAACTACAGAACACTCATGAAAGAAATTGAAGAAGACACAAAAAGATGAAAAAACATTCCATGCTCATGGATCGGAAGAATAAACATTGTTAAAATGTCTATGCTACCCAGAGCAATCTATACCTTCAATGCCATCCCGATCAAAATTCCAATGAGATTTTTCAAAGTGCTGGAATAAACAATCCTAAAATTTGTATGGAATCAGAAAAGACCCCGAATTGCCAAGGAAATGTTGAAAAAGAAAAACAAAGTTGGGGGCATCACGTTGCCTGATTTCAAGCTATATTACAAAGCTGTGATCACCAAGACAGCATGGTACTGGCACAAAAACAGACATAGACCAATGGAACAAAATAGAGAGCCCAGATATGGACCCTCAACTCTGATCAAATAATCTTTGACAAAGCAGGAAAAAACATGCAATGGAAAAAAGACAGTCTCTTCAATAAATGGTGCTGGGAAAATTGGACAGCCACATGCAGAAGAATGAAACCCGACCATTCTCTAACACCATTCACAAAGATAAACTCAAAGTGAATGAAAGACCTCAATGTGAGACAGGAATCCATCAAAATCCTAGAGGAGAACATAGGTAGTAACCTCTTTGACATCACCCACAGCAACTTCTTTCAAGATACATCTCCAAAAGCTAGTGAAACAAAAGCAAAAATAAACTTTTGGGACTTCATCAAGATAAAAAGCTTCTGCACAGCAAAGGAAACAGTCAATAAAACAAAGGCAACCCACAGAGTGGGAGAAGATATTTGCAAATGACACTACAGAGAAAGGGCTGGTATCCAAGATCTATAAAGAACTTCTCAAACTCAACACCCAAAAAACAATCAAGTCAAAAAGTGGGTGGAAGATATGAAAAGACACTTCTCTGAAGAAGACGTACAAATGGCTAACAGACACATGAAAAAATGTTCATCATTATTAGCCATCAGGGAAATCCAAATCAAAACCACATTGAGATACCACCTTACATCAGTTAGAATGGCAAAAATGGACAGGGAAAGAAACAACAAATGTTGGAGAGGTTGTGGAGAAAGGGGAACCCTCTTACACTGTTGGTGGGAATGCAAGTTGGTACAGCCACTTTGGAAAACAGTGTGGAGATTCCTCAAAAATTTAAAAATAGAGCTACCCTATGACCCAGCAATTGCACTACTGGGTATTTACCCCAAAGACACAGATGTAGTGAAAAGAAGGGCCATATGCACCCCAATGTTCATAGCAGCAATGTCCGCAATAGCCAAACTGTGGAAAGAGCCAAGATGCCCTTCAACAGATGAGTGAATAAAGAAGATGTGGTCCATATATACAATGGAATATTACTCGGCCATCAGAAAGGATGAATACCCAACTTTTACATCACCATGAATGGGACTGGAGATTATGCTAAGTGAAATAAGTCAAGCAGAGAAAGTCAATTATCATATGGTTTCACTTATTTGTGGAACATAAGGAATAACATGGAGGACATTAGGAGAAGGAAGGGAAAAATGGGGAGGGGATAATTGGAGGGAGAGATGAACCATGAGAGACTATGGACTCTGAGAAACAAACAGGGTTTTAGAGGGGAGGGGGGAGGGCGGATTCGTTGGCCCGGTGATGGGTATTAAGGAGGGCACGTACTGCGTGGAGCACTGAGTTTTATATGAAAATAATGGATCGTGGATCACCACATCAGAAACCAGTGATGTATGGTGACTAACATAATAAAATTTTTTAAAAAAGAAAAAAGAAAAAAAAGAAATATATGTTTGGTCTCCCTTCCCATTCCAGACACAGAGCTCCTAAAACTCTTGGAATTTCCTAAATGAAGAGAGCAATAAAGATCTTTCTTTGTGTTAAGGAGATGATTTTTGGAAAGTCCCTAGGTGTCTAACTGAAGGTTGGGGCTGTTGCCAGGGAACCAACTCTCATTAAAGGGTTGGAACTTTTAGTCCCATCCCCTGACCTCTAGGGAGGAGAAAGGGGCTAGATGTTGAATCAGTCACCAGTGGCCAATGAGTTTATCTTGCTATTTTATTTTATATAATTTTATCAGTTGTATATTGCTAAGGAGTTACATTGTTTAGTTATTTTTTAATTTGTGAGAAGAATATCTTCTAGGACTTAATATTTTTTACGCTTTGTTATGTTGGTAAGATTACCCATATTTTTACATTTAGATGTAATACATTTGTTTTGACTGTTGTATATTATTTTCTTGTGTGATAATTCCACAATTTATTTATCCATTCTTCTAGCAGTGGGCATTTGGATTGTTCCGTTATTGTGTTTCTGTGTATGTTCTTGTTCATGTCTTTGGTAATATATGAGAGTTTTTCTTGGATATTTTTCCAGGAATGGAATTGTCAGATGACAGGTATGTGGATGGTCTACTTTGTAAAATCATGCCGAACTGTTTCCCAAAGCAGTTGTACCATTTTACATTCTCAGCTGCATTCTATGAGAGTTCTTTTTGTTGATCCACATCCTCTCCAAAGCTTGGTAGATCTTAATTTTATTCTAATACTGTTTTTATTTACTTCTCATTATATAGGAAAATTATTTTGATTATTTTTTTTTCAGCAAGCATCCCCACAGATAAAGAGAGTAAAGGAGGTATGAAGCTTCAGCCTCCAACCACATACTTAATCACCTCCTTCTTCCTTGTGTAGAATAATGTATATACCTCAGGCAGCCCAGGGTTTTTTTTACCTGATGGAAAGGAGAGGTTCTTTGGAAAGATCCTTTGGAAAGTTGTCCATTTCTAGGACACTGCATTCAGTATTGAATGCCTGGGGAGTGAGGGGAGGCTTGCAGGTGGAGGTCTGGATAATGGGTTCTGAAAACCCACTTGTTGCTGGGTTGAGCAGGAGCTAAGGCTAAAGAAGGCCAACAATATTACTTTCTAAATGACCTTTTCCATGTTATTGTGTTAATTCTGTTCTTTTCCACTTTTATTGAGATATATTTTGCATATAACATTGTTTTAGTCCAAGGTGTACAACATAATTATTTGATATATGTGTGTGTGTGTGTATAGCAAAATACTACCACAATAAGTTTAGTTAACATCAGTCACCTCACATAATTTCTTTTCTTGTGATGAGAACTTTTAAGATTACTCTCTCAGCAACTTTCAGATATATAATACAGTATTGTTTTGATGGTGACTATATGTCACCATGCTGTACATTACATCCCCAGAACTTATTTATAAGTGAGAGTTTTTACTTTTGGCTACCTTTACCTATTATTCCCCCACCCTTATCTCTGGCAATCAGCAATTTGTTCTCTGTTTCTATGAGTTTGTTTTGTTTTTAGATTCCACATAAAAGTGAGATCATACAATATTTCCCTTTCTCTGTCTGGCTTATTTCACGGAGCATAATGCCATGAGTGTCCATCCATGTGTTGCAAATGGCAGGATTTCCTTCTTTTTGTGGTTGAATAATATTGCATTTTATATGTATATATACAGTTGACCCTTGAACAGTGTGGGGGTTGGGACACTGTGCAGTTGAAAATCCACTTGTAACTTTTATTCCTCCAAAATTTTACTAATAGCCTACTATTGACCAGCAACCTTACTGATAACATAAACAGTCAATTAACACATACATTGTATGTTATATGTATTATATACTGTATTCTTACAATAACATAGGCTAGAGAAAATGTTATTTAAAAAATCATAAGGAAGATGAAGTACATTTACAGTACTATACTATATTTATAAAAAAAAAAAACACATGTAAGTGAACCCATGCAGTTCAAACCTTTGTTTTTCAGGACCAACTTATATACAGCACCACATTTTCTTTATCTCTTCATCTGTCACTGGACGTTTCGGTTGTTTCCATGTCTTGGTTATTGTAAATAATGTTGCAGTGAATAGGGGAGTACAGATATCGTTTTGAGATAGTGGTATCTGTTCATTCTGATATATGATAACTTAAGTTCTTAGATTTGGCACAGCACTTCTAGAGAAGGATTTTAATTTATTCTTGATAATGTTTAATTGTTAACCTACACCGTAAGTTTTATAATTGTCATTATCATAGGTTTAAAAATCTAGTAGATGTACATACCCTTAATCTTCACTACTTGTACCCCAACCAAAAGCAAGGTGTTTATTTCCATTCATTTATATTCATTTATATTTTCTTTTATATATCCCATATAGGTCTCAAAATAGATACTTTTAAAAAATTTATATTACTCTTTAAAACTGTCATGGCATTTCTAGTATTAGATTGAATAAAAGTAGTCTCAGGAGCCAACTTTGGCTTTGTTTGTAAAAAGAATAATAATTCTAATGATTTCTGTCTTTTAAATGGGCAGTTATACATAATACTTAGTGATGACTCTGGATCTGCATTTCATACATCTTGTAGTGAACACTGTGGCTACTTCCTCAGTATCTTTTTTTTCTTGTCTTGATATTTGCCTGTATTTTCATGCCAGTATCCATCATCCGTACCCATGTACATAGAACACCTGTTGTTTGAGGAAACTGCTCCACCTCTCTCTGTTCTAGCCAGTCAAGTTCCATTTCCACAAGGTACATTTCAGAGCTCTTGCTTAGAATTCTGGCTCAGAGTATTCTGTGGCTGGCAGCCTTCCTTTAACACTTAGGGAATCTGGCTTTGGGATGAAACTTGGGTTATGGATGGCAGAATGACATACAAAGGGAAATTTCTTGATGCTCTTGTTAACTGCTAAATCAAGACAACCATGAAGTATATCCTCCCTTGGATTTTAGTTACACAAACCAAAAAATTCCTATAGTGCTTAAATTCCTTAAATTGAAATCATGTTACTTGCAACTGAGATTGAAATCCTTACTCTAATTTCTAATTTATATATACCTATGTATAATGTAAGGAAGAATTTCCTTTACTGAACTAGCTAGAGATTGCTTTCTCTTCTTTGTCTCTCTCTCCCCCCCTTTCTTTCTTTCTTTTTCTCTAATTTTGTCTTTTTTTTTTTTTATTCTGTTGTTGCTTTAGGCTCAACTTTGGCTCCTGTTTGCCTCCATTTCAGTGTCCTATTGAGGTCTTATCCTCTGTGTAAGAAGTAGGGAAAAACAGTATCTTCCTTCAACCCTCCCCTTCACCTCCCAGCTCTTTTTGTCCAGTTCAGTGCTATTCGTTGGTTAGTGGGGGATGGAAGAGGTAAGAGGAGGAAGAGGAAATGTCAGATTAAATTATCTTGCCTTGAAATCCCAACAACCCTTTGTTCTCTCTGCCCTTCTGTTCCAGTTGCTCATCCTACCTTCTAGGAGGAAAGAGAGTCACCGCTTCTGTGGCAAGGACTGTAATAAATTAGGCATTCTTGGCATCCGAGTTGAAATTCTGATTTTTTTTCTTATTAGAAGCATAGTTGTGGGGCGCCTGGGTGGCTCAGTTGGTTAAGCGACTGCCTTCGGCTCAGGTCATGATCCTGGAGTTCCGGGATCGAGTCCCGCATCGGGCTCTCTGCTCGGCAGGGAGTCTGCTTCTCCCTCTGACCCTCCTCCCTCTCATGCTCTCTGTCTCTCATTCTCTCTGTCTCAAATAAATAAACAAAATCTTTAAAAAAAAAAAAAAGAAGCATAGTTGTACATGGTATACATAGTATTCTGTCAAAAGTATTTCACGCACATTGAATACTTAAGTAGGGTTAGCTAGGCTTTTGTGGGACAACTTATAAAACTTAATACCAAGTATAGCATTTTTCCTGTGGAAAACATGTCTACTGAGATTTCTAGAAACCTGATTATAATAAACATCTTTGCAGTATAACTGTGGCTCTAATTGGAAAATGCTTGAATTACACTGTGTGATAACTTGGTTTCATGGTTACTTTAAATTTTTTTCTGTCTCTTGCTTTCATATATATTGTCAGCCATTTATGTGTCTCTTACTGTTCCTGCTTCTAATAACTTCTCTTTACTTCTGTCACTCTTCCTTTTGCTACTGCTAATCTATTTTAGGGGAACTCAGACTGTTTCTACTGATTTCTAGTAGTGTGTGAAAATTCAGATTGTCAGAAGTGTGCTAATTGTTGCTTTACTTGGACTAGACTTTCTCTAACTACCATAATATTATACATTAATCTCCACCTGGATACAAGCTTCATAAGCAGGGATACATTCTCCAGAGGCCTGGCACAAAAATTGGTACAATTTTGGTAAATATTGTAAAATGAATGAATTACTCTCTGTGACATTTTAAGTTTCTTGAGAACAGAAAAGTGTCTCATTCTTTATCTCCCTTTAATATATTTTAAAATACTTTAGAACAGTTTTTTGAACAATTTTCAGAAAAGACATGGTACAAAACTCCAAAGGTACGAAAAGATATGCAGTGAAACATGAGTCTGCTGCCCCTGTACGCTGGCCACCCAGTTTTGCCCTCTTGGAGCCAACTTCATTACTCATTTTTGTGTGTATGTATCCTTTTGGAGATATTTTGTGCATGCACAAGTATTTACATTTATGTCTTTAAAAACAAAAACAAGGGGCACCTGGGTGGCTCAGTCAGATAAGTGTCTGCTTTCGGTTCAGGTCATGATCCCAGGGTCCTGGGATCCAGCCCCGCATCAGGCTCCCTCCTCAGCAGAAAGTCTGCTTCTCCCTCTCTCTGCTCATGCTCTCCCTCTCTGTCTCTCTCAAATAAGTAAATAAAAAATTTTAAAAACCTTAAAAACAAAAACAAATGATAGTATACTTTCTAAACATTGTTGTGCACATTGCATTTTTTGCACTTCCCTAGTAGGACATGTAGAGCCGCCTCAATTCCTTTCAGTGGCTGTATTCCTGTGTATGGACATACCATCTTTTTTAAATCCCCACAAAGGTTTAAAATGATGGACCTCTATATTGTTTCCACTATTTTATTGATTTGGAAGATAGTGCAATGAATTTTCTTGTATGTGTGTGGTTTTACAAATATGCAGATGTATCTGTAGGATAAATTCCTACAAGAAGAATTGCTGATGTAGGGGAGCAGAAACTTGACTTTTTTTCTCTGCGCTCCTAAATACTCTGGCTGGGGCCCTATAAATTAAATTGATGAAAGATCAACAAGAGAAAACAAATAGAAGTTTATTAACGTGCAAATACATGGGAATGAATACTTAGTAATGAGTAACTTAAGGGGATTAGAACTTGACCTTACTTAGTAATGAGTAACTTAAGGGGGTTAGAACTTGACCTTAGCTCTTAACAAAAAAAAAATTAAATTGTAGAGTAGTGGTAAGACAAAGGAAAAAGACTTTGAGTTTCTAGCAAAATGTAAGGTAAATATTTATGGGGATTTTAGCTTAGTGAAACTGAACAGAAGGCCCAGCTAAAACAGACCAAGCCTCATGTCCCATGGAAACTGGAAAAAATAAACATGTGATATTTAAAAAAAAAAAAAATTATGGGGAGCTAACTAATGGAAGTTAAGGGCCGATCAGTTAAGTTTGTTATGTAGATTCCTCTCGTGCCATCTCTGGAGTTGTCTCTGGTGGTTAACTCTGTCCTCTGGTAGAAGAGGAGGGGAGACACAAATTTATGTCCTGCTTTTAGGTAAATAGGGGGAAGGCTTCTTATATCTGCTTTTTCTCACTTGAGTTCAATTCAAAATTATCCATATGCCAAAGTGGCATATTTTGGGGTGGCATATCTGCTGTGCTTCCCGGGCTCAGTGACATTTGTGTTTTAAATTTTGAGAGAAATTGGCAAGTTAGTCTCCTAAGAGTTTTATCTATTTATAATTCCACTAATGATTTAATACATTATCTTGTTAACATGCAGTTTAACACCCTTCTGGTCTGGAAGAATAAAACTGTATGAGTTGGAATGCCCAGATATGTTTAGTTTTTTTTAGGAAAGTACTTTCCATATTGTTGAAAATGACAAGAATTGATGTGGCATGCAGGTATGCTAAACAATTTAAATTCATTTCACTTCTAAATATAGCCCTAAAAGGAGAATATCTTTTCCTTTTGAAACACTAAATTGTACAGCTGATAAAGTACCCCTTAAAGATTCTCTCCTTGCTCCCTGTTGTCCTCCCTCTTCTCCCCCATTTTGCCCCCTCTCCCCGAAACAGACCAGAGGGGTAGATGATTTGTTCAGGATTACCCAGCTAATTATCAGAAGAGCCAGAGCTGCAAAACTTTCTGAAATTGCTACATTACACTCTAATCAGAATGACTTTTCTATTCTGAACTGTTAAAAAATAATTTTAAGTTAGAGTTTATTCAAAGTTTGGTCCTTGAAAGTAGGTTGAGTAAACTTTAATCATAAGGTATTATTCAGTTTTATCATTTGAATTTCAGTTTTTAAACAATAAATTTGTGATATCTAAAGAATAACTGTTGGTTATACTACTAAGTTAGTTTAATAAAACAGGCCAGCTTTACTTTGTGAACATTCGTTTTGTATTTAGTTCAACATGAGTGATCTTACTTAAGAAAGCACATGAATTGCCTTGGTTTCTGAGAAGATTCATCATGAGTTCTCCCCACTGGAGAAATTTTGGAGAGTATGTTCATATTGTTGAAAATTTTAAGATGGAAAAAGATTCGGTATACAGATGTGCTCAACAATTTGTATCTAGAACAGAGTCCTAAAAGGAGAAACCACTTTTCAAATACACACCTAAAATTGGAAAATATAAAATCTAAAGAAAAACACAAATCTTAACTTTGTTTCAAACACTATTGCCAAAGAATCTTTCTGGCCAAATAGACTAAGAAGAAGCAGAAAAAACTTTAAAAGACCAATAGCACCTTGCTAGCACATTGCTAATAAGGACTAATAGGTACTTAAACTGATGAAAGTGATTCAGACAACAGCATATTAACCCCCTACTGTGCCATGTTTTAAGCTGTTAATAGACATTAGCCTTTTAAAGAATGACTAACACTTTATATTCGTTTTCTAGGCTTTTGATAACGTTAGTGAACTGTTAGAGCCAGTTGGTATATTTGATTCTTATAACTCAGTGTATTTTCCAGAATACTTTTGAGAAAAGGTAACTGCTCTGAAGGTTTAGATTTCATGTAGTCTTTGACTTCTTAACATAGTTAAGCAATAACTTTACATTACGTTTTGATTACTGTAACTGTTTTTTGTAGAAGTTATTATGGTAGGAATAAATACTAATATATTTTTCATTAACAGAGAGTGTTAAATATGGGAAATAATCATTCTTAGGTTTGGTGTTTTAAAAAATTTTTATAATTTACATATTAAGGCCAGATTTTTTTTCAAAAAATTTCCAGTAGTATTGTCAGTGAAATTATAAATATTATATATAATTGGTTATTTTCCATAAATGCGTGTAATTCTTAAAGATGTGGCCTCTAGTTATATGTATGCATATATGAGAAGGGAGGATTTTAAAAGTGTAGTTTGCTTTAAAATGTTGTAAATAAACTTTAATGTTGACTTCTTACAAATTAGAATGGTAATTTAAATTTTTGTTTGCTTGCATTGTTTTTAAAGCAGTTCTTTAGAGATTAATAAATAGTTTTTGGATGTTTTATATTTTGTGTTTCATAATACAAAGCTAATAGAGATTTGATGTGGTTGTAGAACAATTTTGTCTTGAAACTGCATGATGTAAGTAAATGTTGAAGAATATATTGACTGGATTAAATCATGTGATGTGTTTGATTTGGATAAATTAATATATAAAAATTCAGGGGCTTTGATAATTCTTTAAAGTAAGAACAGAAGCAGAGTACCTAATTTGTCCAGATGGTATATTTTTTGTGACCACAGAAATGAATGAGACATACACAGAGTGCATTTCTGTTATTTCTCATGCCTGTTCAAAACCAAGGGGGAAAAATGGAATAAAATGTTTAATTGAGAATGCCTTATATTAATTTATGGACTTACTATCATGACTACCAAGTTAATACCTGAAGAGCAGGTTTAGGTCTAAGAATTGAGTTTATTATTGAAGGTAATATTGAGGCATAGTAGCTTTTTTTGCTAGCATTAGAGTTTTGATTAAGATCACGTTATACCAGTTGATCTTCCTTATCCTGGAATAGATGTTTTCTATGAAGTTAAAATAAGATAGGGACACCTGGGTGGCTCAGTCAGTCGGTTAAGTGTCTGACTCTTGATTTCGGCTTAGGTCATGATCTCAGGGTTGTGAGATTGAGCCCCGTGTCAGGCTCTGTGCTGGGTGTAGAATCTGCTTAGATTCTCTCTTTCCCTCTCCCTCTGTCCCCAACCTCCTCTCCCTCTCTAATTAACTAATTAAGATAAGTTCCTTTTTCCATATTATTTTAGTATCAAATTTTCCAAATTAATGTCCTACTTAGCTGGAGTTTTGTTTTCATATATTAGAAATAATAGAAACAGTGAACAAGTCTTGAATGGCAAGTTTGAGATGGTTCTAAAGGCTGAAATTCCCTACTGAGAATGAAACGGACAAAAACTGTTCATTCTTCATAAGCAGTTTTACTACCATTGGAGCAGCTTTTATCAGTAAATTTGGAGAGATCAACAGTCAGTTCTTAAGATTTTTTATTTATTTGACAGAGAGCACAAGCAGGGTGAGCGGGAAAGGGAGAAACAGGCTTCCCACTGAGCAGGGAGCCCAATGCGGGGCTCGATCCCAGGACTCTGGGATCATGACTTGAGCCGAAGGCAGATGCTTAACGACTGAGCCACCCAGGTGCCTCTTTTTATTTATTTTTTGACAGAAAAGAGATAGCGAGAGAGGGAACACAAGCAGCGGGGAGTGGGATAGGGAGAAGCAGGCTTCCCACTGAGCAGGGAGCCCTAGGGTGGGGCTCAATCCCAGGACCCTGGGATAATGACCTGAGCCGAAGGCAGACGCTTAACCAACTGAGCCACCCAGGTGCCCCATTTACTGGCATTCTTTCAGGGACAAAATAAGGGACAGAATACGACATTGAGATTGGATGCTGGACAGTTGTCAGACTCATTCACCATATTGGTGACCGACTTACTCCTGAATACCATCTTTTTTTTTTTTTAAGATTTTATTTTTATTTATTTGACAGAGAGAGACACAGTGAGAGAGGGAACACAAGCAGGGGGAGTGGGAGAGGGAGAAGCAGGCTTCCCACCGAGCAGGGAGCCCGATGTGGGGCTCGATCCCAGGACCCTGAGATCATGACCTGAGCCGAAGGCAGACGCTTAACGACTGAGCCACCCAGGTGCCCCTCCTGAATACCATTTTCACAGCTCATAACCTTCAGAATTGTATTTCAGCAAAATTAAAATTATATTATGTGAACATTTTGGGGTATTTGCTGAGTTAAGTCCTCAAATGTTAAGTCCCCAAATGTCTTCTGTACTCTTGGAGACCATTGACATATAAAGAAAAATTACTGAGGGCCTTTTATAAAAATAACTTAGGTTTTTCTTTTCTTTAGAATGTAAAATATTGAACTTACCTAATTTTTAATTAGAGATCTTAGAAATATGAAACTGTTCAGTAAGAGTAAGTATTAAGAATTTTCTACACTTTTGGGGCACCTGGGTGGCTCAGTCGTTAAGCGTCTGCCTTCAGCTCAGGTCATGATCCCAGGGTCCTGGGATTGAGCCCTGCACTGGGCTCCCTGCTCGCCGGGAAGCCTGTTTCTCCCTCTCCCACTCCCCCTGCTGTGTTCCCTCTCTCGCTGTGTCTCTCTGTCAAAAAATAAATAAAATCTTAAAAAAAAAAAGAAATTTTCTACACTTTTGCTTTATGGCCAGTAAGGTAGGGAGAAGAAGGGGAGGGATGAGTGAGAGACACGTTGCAGGTAGTACACAAGATAATAGAAAAGGGAAGTAAGGGATAGAAAAAAAGGAGTAAATCTTACTTGCTTTGGGCGATGGGCCTCATGTAGTTATACTACCCATTAAAGGACTAATCTCCTTAAGAGTGCCAAAACATGCTTTATTCTCTTTGCAGTCTCCAGAATCCAGGATGGTGCCTTGAACTTAGTAGTTATTCAAGAACCCATTGATTCATAGCTAAATGACTGGCAGGTGAATTCATGCTCACAGTTTTTCAAATATTTGAATACTTGTTTAGAGTGCTCTGATTGGGATAACTAGAGTGACCTCTCAAGGTAGAAAGAATTCCCTGAACTATATAAGCAGCAGCCTGAGGGTAGATGAAATTGAGCCAAGGGCCACATCTAGGCTCAAGCCAGTGTCCCTACTCTGTTTTGGGGCTTGGTAAACATACCCATTTTTGAATATAAAATCTCCCCTTAGACCTTATCTAAATGTGCAGCTTCCTTTGACTAGAACATTCCCCAGTACACTGCTCTGAATAATACTGACTAGTCCTTCATTTTTATGTCTTTTCTTGATCATTACTTCTTTCCTGAAGTCTTCCCTGGTTAATGGGGGAATCACATGCTCTTCGTATGTGTCCCACGCACTATCAAACCTATAGACTTAACTGCAATCTGCACCCTTACTTCGCTTATTCTTTCTCTTAAAATCCCAAAGATCTAAACCTCTTTCTTACCTAAAGCCAGCATTCTGCCTGTGCTTTGAATCCCATCTCCTTGCCCTGTGTGTTTGTTTCTTCTCTTTTCTATGCCTTTAATCTCTCTACCAGTATTCAAGCATGCTGAAGTCACCAGCATCTTAAAGATTTATTTATGTATGAGAGAGAAAGAGAGAGGGAGCGCACAGAAGAACATGTGAGTGAGGGGGGAGGGAGAGGGAGAGAATCTTCAAGCACAATGACTCCCTGCTCAAGGGAGTGGCAGGGCTTGATCTCACCGACCCATGAGATCATGACCTGAGCTGAAACCAAGAGGTGGAAGCTTAACCGACTGAGCCACCCAGGTGCCCCTGAAGTCACTAACGCCTTAAAGAATTGACAGCATAAACCTTTATTTCATTTCCCTCCCTAGGATCCAGACCTGTCAAAAATCATGTCTGTATTCACAGGCTCCACACTCCCACCTCCCAGTCAATTCTTTTTTTTTTTTTTTTTTAAGATTTTATTTATTTATTTGTCAGAGAGAGAGAGAGAGAGCACAAGCAGGCAGAGGAAGAAGCAGGTTCCCCGCTGAGCAAGGAGCCCGATGTGGGACTCGATCCCAGGACCCTGGGATCATGACCTGAGCCAAAGGCAGATGCTTAACCAACTGAGCCACCCAGGCGTCCCCTTCCCAGTCAATTCTTAACCTTTTGTAATCTTTCCTTATCAAGAGAAGTGAAACAAAGGTCACCCCTAATATGTAATAGTCTTTATCTTGATTTACTAGCAGCAGTTAACAGAATTGCCCTCCCCTTTCTTCTTAAAAGGTTTTTAATCCTATTTTCTTTCTTTTTTTTGTTACAGTAATACTGCAGTCCTCTGGTTTTCCTTCTACATCTTATCCCTTCCTCGTTCCTACTTTTGGTTTCTTCTTCCTTTGTTATTTATGCAACAGATTATTGAGCCACTAATATATGACAGATATTGTCTGAGTGATAGGGATATAATGGTGAATAAAACAGCTGTAAAAGATCTCATCACAAGAAAAAAATGTTGTTACTTATGTATAGTGATGGATGTTACCTAGACTTATTGTGGTGATCATTTTGCAGTATATAACGATATGGAATCATTATGTTGTACACCTGAAACTAATATGTTATATGTCAATTATACCTCAATTAAAAAAAAAAGATGTAGTTCTTGTAGTAATGCAGCTTACACTCTCTTAAATGTTCTCTGGAGTCTACCTGGGTCTCTTTCCCCTTCTCACTTTGTGAATACTTCAGTGAGCAGCCTCATCTGTTTCTGTGCCCTCAGTTGTTTATGACTGCCACATGTGTATCCTTAACCCAGACCTTTCTCTTGAATTCCATGTCTGGTTACCTCTGGACATTTCTACTTTAATGTCACAGAGACACCTTAAATATAACATGATCTGAAAAGTACTGCAGGAGTTCTGCCCCCACCCCCTGCCAGTCCATGGTTTCTCACTTTTCAGTCTCAGTTTCCCATAGTCAGCTGTGGTCTGGAAGCAGATCCTACTTCTGACACATCATCAGGTCAGTAGTAGCCTAATGCTACGTCACAGCACCTACATCATTCCCCTCACTTCATCTCATCGCGTAAGCATTTAATCATCTCAGGTCATCACAAGAAGTGAGTCCAATACTGTACCAGAGTACAGTCCAATTAGATATTTTGAGAGAGACCACATTCACGTAACTTCTTTACCGTATATTGTTGTTCTATTTTATTATTATTATTGATCTCTTCTTGTGCCTAATTTATAAATTAAATTTTATCATAGGTATGTATGTTTATGAAAAAGCATAGTGTATGTAGGGTTCTGTACTACCCACAGTTTCAGGCATCCAATAAGGGTCTTGCAGCTTATCCCCACAGATAAGGGGGATACTACTATAGTTTTATATTTTTCCTCCCATATTCTTCCTCTTGGGTTCCTTATGTCAGGCAGTGGGACTACCACACCACCATCTGCCCAGTTACCCTTGGCTTCTCCCTCTCCTTTGTCTTCCCACGTCCATCATGCACCACAGTTAATTTTCAACTGTATTTACATTACAGTTCCCCCCTTTACCACCCTTGAGTAGGCCATCACTGTCTTTCTCTTGGATTACTACCACAGTCCCCTTGTTTGCCTGGTCCTAGTCATTCCCCTTACTATTACATTCTCCATATTGCAGTCACAGTGATCTTTTTAAACTAAAATACGACTGTGTCATTCACCAGATATGACTGTCTAATACATTTAGGAATAATCCAAGTTCTTTAGTATGATCTTGTAAGATGTTATGCTGCCTGCCCCCCGCCCCTCTTGGTTAGCTTTATCTCTTACTACTCTTCTCCACATTCATGAACAATCTTTACTTAATTCTCAAACCAACTTACCATAATCTGTCTCACTTTAGAATCTTTTGTGCTCTTTTTTAGTACCTAGAATGCTACCTCCCTGCTTGCTGCTCTTGCCACATAACCTTTCCCACTTCTTTGCTCTGCTAATTCTTATTCATCAAATCCTAACTTGACATCACTTTCTGGGGAAAGCTTTCCCTAACAGCCCTCCCCCAACTCCCATTTAATTTGTCTCTGCTTCATTTTTTTATTTTTTAAAAAGATTTTACTTATTTGTGAAAGAGAGAGAGAGTGCCCGCACAAACGGGGGAAGCGGCAGACAGAGGGAGAAGCAGGCTCCCTGCCAAGCAAGGAGCCCTATGCGGGACTCGATCCGACCCTGAGATCATGACCTGGGCTAAAGGCAGATGCTTAACCGACTGAGCCACCTAGGTGTCCCTTGTCTCCGCTTTAAAAGACAAAATAAATATTCTCCCCCCAAAATTAGTGTATTTTCCTGAAGGAGTTGTGGTTATGGAATATGTTTTAGATTTTAAGTGTGGCATTCTCATTTGGATAACTGGGTTTCTGGTTATAATTTTTTTTTAAGCCCCTAGGGAACCTTTTATTTTTATTTTTTTCTTTAAAGATTTTATTTATTTGACAGAGAGAGACACAGTGAGAGAAGGAACATAAGCAGGGGGAGTGGGAGAGGAAGAAGCAGGCTTCCCGCTGAGCAGAGAGCCCGATGTGGGGCTCGATCCCAGGACACTGGGATCATAACGACTGAGCCACCCAGGCGCACCCCTAGGGAACCTTTTAGTTGCTGATATGTTTCAAAAGTAGAAAAATAAGAGATGGACTTGATTAGTTGTTAAAGACATTTCTAAGGAAGAATTAAAGTATTTTCTCTTCTTGGTCTTAGTAACATTGCAGGTAACTTCAAGCATATATATATAACTCTTTCTATAGAGGAACGTTGCTGGTGGGCCTTTTGACTTCAATATACTGAAATACTAGTCTCAGTAGTACATTTCCCTGGGCAAGATGGGCAGGGAGAAGTGATCCAACCAAAAATGACTGGCCTTCTCTGTAGAATAGTGTATTTTGGACTTTTCTCATCTAACCCAGATTTAGAAATGTGTTTTATTTTACATCATGACACAGTACACACACACACACACACCGCACACACAACTGAAACAAAACTTTAATGAAATATTCCCATTTTTACCATTTATGATACACTTTGTTATTTCCACTTCCATTCTGTTTTCTTTCATTGAATCAATGATGATCACAACCCACTGAATTGATTTTGGGAGTCATGGATTAGAACTCTGACTAGTGCGTTACAACCAGCCATTTGGGAACACTTATAGAAGTAGGTGGTGACTAGAATCTGTTTTCAAACTAGCCAGTTCAACAAGCAGAATCACAGCCAAGTGGGAGCGCTTGGTATGGGAAGGACATGACTAACAGTTACTTAATACCTGCATGATGCAGCATTGGACCAGCAACTGGACTTATTTTATATTCACTACCATATTTTAGAGCAGTTGATCTTTGTTTTACATGAGGAAACTGAGGCTCAAAGAGGCAGGTAACTCACTTAAGACCATATAAATAGCAAGGTCAGAACTAAGATTTGAACTTAATGCAAGTTCGTCTAACTCCGAAGCCCATGCATTTGCACCATATCACCGTGTCTTCAAGTAAGTAACATTGTAATATACATGCTAAACTTGGAAGGGAATTAGTGACATTTAGGTATCTTCAAAATTTTATAGTGGAAAATAACAATAAAAAGCCCCATTAAATGTGAGTTGAGACAGGCATAAACATTGACAAACAGTTAAATAGTGATAGATTATATTGGCTTTCCAGAGAGCTTAAGTTCTTCATGCCTCTGCTCATCCAAGAGGTAGAGGTAATATCCTTAAGGCTGAGATATATGGGGTTTTCTTGTTGGTAAGGTAAATGAAATGTTCAGAGGCTTTACTACTGCACCAGAGCAGGTAATAAGGCAATTAGAACTGCTAAATTGATGAAACACCAGACTGGGATGACTTATGTCATGAACTGCAAAGAAACAAGAAATTTTACGGCAACTTTTGAGACTAAATATGAAAGATATCTCAGTAAAATGAAGGGAAATGGATAATTAAACTTAAAGTGCTAGATTTATTGACCTGAAAAACCCAACTAAGCATTTTAGGGCCAGTTTCAGAATATTATTTATCAGCTTTGTAAATAAATAGAAAAAATTTTTTCAGTTTATGCTGATAGTTCAATTTCTTCTATTAATAAAATTAATTTAGGATGTGTTTCTTCTTCTTCATTTTTTTGAGCTGTATCACACCCTAGGAGTCATCTAATCCAACTTCCTCATTTTACAGATGTTGAACCTGAGACCTAGAGAAATTAAGCACCTTACTCAGGATCACATTACAAAGTCACGAATTAGAACTAGAAGCCAGGTCACCTGATTTCATTGGCTTAACTTTTATTTCACCTGAATAGGAACATTGATAAGTGGCTTCTTCTATAAGTGGATGTATGGGATACTGTACTTCCTTTAAAATTCTCATCACATAAACAATCCCATTGCTAACAAATAATGCACTGTTTGCCAAAAATAGTTGAAAAATGATATAGGCTAGCCTTTCCAATTTCAGTAAGGAGTGGACTACCTGCTGTTTTTGTTTGTTTTAACAAAGGTATTGGGTCATACTTTCAGTCTAAGAATCATCTGCAAATATGATTATCCTCACCACCTAGAAGACATGCCTCTTCTGGTAGATTCCTTAGCAATATGAGCCTTTTCATATTTATGTCAAAAACTTCAGTAGTGGCTGTAACTGTTGGTTTAAACAAACAGGAAAATGATTCAATTATAAGATCTGTCTTCCTCTAGAAAGCTTTTTGGGATGTTATTCTCATGTTTCCAAAAGTCCTTTCTAAGTTCCAGAAACTGTATATACATATGCCCCTAGTTTAGGTAGGCACAACTAAATTCCATTGTTCAATTACTAAGTGTTAGATCTTGAATATCCATCCTCTGTATGATTTTTAATGTGATTACACAGAATGACTATTAATTGAGATACTATTTATGCAAGCAGCTCAACTGTAAAGCGTTACATAGGTGTATGTTATCAAGATACAGCTATTTAGGTCAAAGTTATTTGGAGAAGAAATCACTTTAAGAGAATTAAAATTGTGCTGAGTGAGTTGAGGAAAGCTTCCTGGAGGAGATGACATTTGAGGCATATTTTGAGTGAGTAGTAGAGATAAGTGGGTGGGGATAGGAGATGAATTATTTCTTCTTAGCAAAAGAAATAAGAATAAAAATCGCCAAAGCTCGGGGCGCTTGGGTGGCTCAGTCGTTAAGTGTCTGCCTTCGGCTCAGGTCATGATCCCAGGGTCCTAGGATCGAGTCCCACATCGGGCTCCCTGCTCGGCGGGAAGCCTGCTTCTCCCTCTCCCACTCCCCCACTTGTGTTCTCTTTCTCTCACTGTGTCTCTCTCTGTCAAATAAATAAAATCTTCAAAAAAAGAAAAATCTCCAAAGCTCATTGAGAAAATGAATAGGACATATTTGGGGCACAGCATGGATCTTAATGACTGGAGTGTAGTAAGCATGAAGTATATAATGAAAATATACCCTGAGGGTCTTTAATATCCTTTTGAGAAATTTGGAATTCTGTAGATACTGTTTCTTTTTGAGTATTTGAGTAGAGCAAGGGAATTCTGGTGACAGTTTGAAAGCTACATTGTGGAGGTAGAGAACACTCGTTTCCTAGTGTTTCATAATTTTTTTTTCCAGTTAGATTAGAACTTAAAATCATGGACTATGATGGACTATGGACCTGTGACGGACTGTGTCTAATTAAGTGCTATGTAGTTGTGGTTGCACAAAGTTTATTTAAAATGAGTGAATTTGTTTTGAAATTTTCTTTTAGTGGAGATAATCCTGGTTTCTTTTAATTTGTTTTTAATGCAAACCTATGAGTAAAGCATATAAAACTGGCCTTTGCATGTTTGCCACCAGCTAATGACACCATTTAGAATGCATGTAAGGTATGTACAAAATAATTGAAGAGTGAACAATAAACATATGGGTATGTGAAGGACAAATTAAGCAAAATAGACTTGAATGCTCTTAGTGTTTACTTTTTTTGACAGTTTACTCTTTATTGATTAAAAATGAAGGAAACATGCAGCAAAATACAAAGTCAAAAAAAGGGAGGGGGAGGGTCAAATATGTTACATCTTCCATAATCTAGCATACATCGTAAGGAGGAACCTCCATTTATTGATACACCATTATTCTGTCCTCAGATTATTAAATAGTATCAGCTGGCTCTAGGATTTGGTTCAAAATTTAAGCAAAAGCCCAAACAAATCCATTAGTCGTTTAGGATAAGACCATACATTTCACAAATAGCATTGTGTTTACTTTTTAATAGAGTAGAATTATAAAACTAATACTCAATGGAGGGAAGCTAATATCTAATTTTCACTAAAATGATGAATACTATTTTAGTAAATTAAATTCAAGTTAGTTATAAATAGGGACTAAAAACTAGCAGTTGAATAATACCAAAGGTAATGGTGGCTCTGTATAGAATGGGGGGGTAGTGCTCTGCATGGTGCCATAGGTGTTTTAGTAAATATATTTTTATTTAAATCATATTAATTACCTGGAGGAAGACATGCAAGGAGATCCACAAAGGTTGCAAATTTTAGGTTGTAATTAGAACAGAGAACTGAAAAGAGATGAGGCATGCCTAGGTAGGTAAACATAGTGAAATTTCCTTTGTCAAATTAATTCCCTTGAGGGGAAAATGGAGCAGATTAAATGCATTAAAAATGTTTTGCTTCTAATTTGGCATTTGCCAATCTGAGTAAACATTGAGTACCCCAGTTAAGAGCCTGTCTTTTCATGTTGTAATTCTTTGTATGTATCCAGGATATCAGCAAACCAAAATCGCTTCACAGCAAGTAAAACCTAGATGTATGATTTCATAGAACGTGGATGTCCATTTGTTTAAGAGAAAATTTTTAAGATTGAAATTTTGAAACAGGAAACTTGTAATCACTCTTTGTCCATTAAGCTATAGCTCTAGAAAATGTTTTTAGTAGTCTCCCAAGTCACTAATTGGGAAGACATTTTCATTTTTTCTTTAAAAATACTTTAAGGAGAAAAGATTGTAATGTTTCTCCATCTATCAGTAATACCTACCTTGAATATTAAATTATGAGACTCTACCTAGAAATGAACTGTCAAGTCTTCTAAAAAACAAAACCAAAATTGTTAACTGTCTTTCACTTTACCATTAAGTTAAAATGCTATATTTTGTGGAAACTGCTTTCTTACCCACATAAAACCTAGAAGCCATAAAGAAAAGATTGAGAGACTTGACTATATAAACATTATAAAATTAAAATTTTCTAGGGAAATAGAGCAAAAAACAAGGTAAAAGGAAGAAAAGGTAGAAAGAGAAATGACACATTAGGGAAAGTATTTACCAACTACATGACAGATAAAGGATGAAGAATCTAGAATATACAGAGAGCTCCTATAAATTAATAAGAAAGAGAGGAACACACCAGTATAAAAATAGGTGTGAATATAAACGGGAAATTTGCACATAAAGGAAGAAGTAGGATTGGATGACATATGAAATATTAGTAATAGCACTACAAACTACTTATGGTTGTAAGCAGTTTACAGATATTAACCCATTTAATTCTCCCTGCTACTATTATTGGCAGATACTATTATTTTCTTTGCTTTACAGTTGAGGAAACAGGCACCAAGAGTTTAAGTAACTTTGAACTAGTGGAACCAGCATTTAAATTCAGACAGCCTGGCTCTAGACTCTGTACCCTTAATGATTGTATCTCACTAATAATCACAGAAATGCAAGTAAGCACAGCAATAATATTATTGGTCACCTGTAATATTGGCGTAAATGAAAACACCAGTACCAAGTGTTGGTGAGAGAAATGGGCTCTCACTGTTGGTGGTAATGTCAATTGGTACCATCTCTGTGGAGGTCAGTTTGACAGTATATATCACAAAGTAAAATATATATACCCTTTGACCTAGAAATACTATGCTAAGATTTGCACCTAGAGAAGTTAAGCAGAGAACGGTATAGATGTAATAGATCATAATAAAGATACACAAAGATGGGGGTGCCTGGGTGGCTCAAATGGTTGAGCATCTGCCTTCGGCTCAGGTCATGATCCCAGGGACCTGGGATCGAGCCCCACATCAGGCTCCCTGCTCAGTGCAGAGCCTGCTTCTCCCTCTCCCGCTGCCATTCCCTCCGCTTGTGCTCTCTGGCTCTGTCTATCTCTCTGTCAAATAAATAAATAAAATCTTTAAAAAAGGGGGGGGGGCGCCTGGGTGGCTCAGTCGTTAAGCGTCTGCCTTCGGCTCAGGTCATGATCCCAGGGTGCTGGGATTGAGCCCCACATCAGGCTCCCTGCTCGGCGGGAAGCCTGCTTCTCCCTCTCTCACTCCCCTGCTTGTGTTCCCTCTCTCGCTGTGCCTCTCTCTGTCAAATAAATAAATAAAATCTTAAAAAAAAAAAAAAAGATACACAAAGATGTATGAAGGAGAGAATGAGTCTTAATCTTATAAGACTAGACTATTAACTGAGTGCCTGTATTTTCTTTTCCCCAAAGAGAGTGTGGTAAGTGTGTTAACAAGGAGGAAGTTTGGTCAACAGTGAAAGCACAGAGTGAGGAAAATCACAGGATAAATTTGCTGGTTTTGTCCATCTAAGCATTGTCTAGGATCGGGCTCTCTGAGTATACTTTTACTGTTTGTGAGACCACTCTATCTCTTTTAAGGAAGACAGTAGTGTTTGAACTTCACTTTTTAGCAATGGAACTTTTTTCCTCTAAAAGAAATTTCACATAGATTTCAAGCACATAAAACAACAAAAAACGAAGAGCCTCTGAGACAGCTCCTTAGAACACTGATGCTTAAGCTATGAAATATTCTGTTTATCAGATTCTCTTTTTTTCTGGTTTCCTACTCACCAATCAACTTTCTGGTAAGGCTGTGGTTTTTCACGTGCGTCTGCCTTTCATAAGAGAATGGGTTGGCCTTTCGGAAAAGCGTTTTCTAGTGCTGCTAATAATTGTGGTCCTCATTGTATATTAATAAATTGGCATTCTAGCATTATACATTAGCCTCATTAATCACCGTTATTCTACCCTTAAAACATGATTCCACTCTTAGTGGGCTGACAGAATAAGTTTTGAGCGTAAAAACCAGAAACTAGGCTGTGATTAATTGACCAAAGAAGGAAAGGCTTTTTAGTGAGGCTCTTCAATAGACTACCTCCTGACCTCTCCAAGTGGAACACAACTAGACGTAGTCATTGGCTCCACAAGTCTGTTTTTTCTTGTTTGAATTTCCATTAAAATTTTCTTTGTTTTTAGGCAGAGCCTATCAGCATCAATTAACCTTTTTTAAAAAAATACTCAGATTTATCACTGTTCTGTATTATAAGTAAGGTAAACCCCTTTCGGAATTATCAAGTTGTTGAGGCTTTATATTCTACATGAAGTGCTTAATTGCCTTAGTTTATAAGGTTCTTCTTTCTCTACCCTAGTCAGATTGCCATCATTGATTCTTTGATCAGCGTGCCTGTCTGCAAGCACTAGTTTTCCCCTCCCTGTCTATTAGCCTAAAACACAATAAACACAACGAACCAAGCTTATAGAATTATAAATTTATAAGAAACTATATTTATAAAATTATACTTAAAGAATAACTGCTCTTAATGAGGACATGAAGATATCTCTTACAAATCTTAAGTACAAACTTTAGTGTAAAATTTGACCTTTATTTTGGCTCTTCTGGGGCCCTTTTTTGTTGTTTTCCTTAATCCTGTTTCATTTAGGTAAAGGTGTGTGCTGCCCATATTTCAGATAGTATATAATAGATTACAGTTTTGAAATGCACTATTCTAATAAAAAATATACATTATCTCTTGATTTCTTCCATGTTTTCTTCAATATTTTCACTAGAAGCCTGATTTTGGTGGAAAAATAATTTTTATAAAAAAGTTATCTTACTGAGGAGGGTTGTTAGGGTATGAATTCTTAAGAGTAAATTATAAACCTGAAAGTTCTTGCTCAATAGTTTGATTTTTTTCATATTTTTCTTCAAAATCTTAAAACTAGAAGCTTTACTTGACTATACCCAACTCCATTTTAACTTTGCTCATATCAGCATGAATATAATGCTATTTCTTCTACTTAAGTTTTTAAAAATTGTTTTCATTTTTGTGTGTTTT